>NC_051176.1:9259581-9459580 GCF_013339695.2 Rhipicephalus sanguineus | reverse complement strand
AAAAGTTTGATTTGTGGCGTAGTGGGTACCTTTCTAGTGTACTTGTATTGTAGCCCCAAGAGAGCTTAACGGGCTCTAGAAACGCCGCTCTTCCAGCTTTCGCTATGACTGTGCTGCGGTTTCAGCGCAGGCCTGGCGTTTTTTCTTTCAAGGTGAAAACTTCAGTTCAAACCACGACGGACGGCAAAGGAGAGATGAGGCAAGCACTGAAGGTTATGTACCAACTAGGAGCAATCGAAGTTTTTAGGGCCCCGCAGGGGCGTCTGCACAAGCAGGCGTTTGGTGTGTAGCGACACCACGGACCCGAGCTAATGGGGGGGGTTTCGACCCCCTCCCACGCCTAGCCGTGCGTGGCATTGCCGTGTCCGCGGAAAAGGGGATCCTGGGGGTTGAGCCAACGCCGGGTGATTGGACCTTTAAGGCCCCCCGGCAGAGGCAACACACCCCTTTGGCCCCGGCTTCACGTAGACGGCACCCCTGGGCTGACCCACCCAGGGGAAATCGGCAGTCGCCTTCTTCCTGTCCTTCTCTCTCCCCTCATCTTCGTCTTTCTCTCTCACTTTACATCTTTCCTGTCTACTCTTCTCTTCTATTTACTTCCAGTCTTCCTGGCGGCAAGGGTTAACCTTGTGTAGTTACTCAATCTTGGGTAGTTATATTTGGTTAGAGCGGCGATGTATGGCTGGCGTCTTCAAGTGTTCTACCTTGAAGCGTCCCCTCGTTGGGCTCGGTGGTGGGTGGTCACCATCGCCGCCGAACTTCAAATTTCCCATATGGATAACCCTTTTCCCGCACTCCCTGATCGCCGCCTGAAAAGGTGGCGCACCGATGAGAACTTTTCTTTTCAACAACCCAAACAGATCTTTCCGAAGTACCATGCAGTCCACAGTCAGAATGAAAACAAGGCAGTCCGAGCAATCTCACCTTTTCTTGTGTCCAAAACTCTCACGGAAGCAATCGGCCCAGGTTACAAGGTAACAAAAATGGGAAGCGGCGATCTCCTCCTCGAACTTCGCGACAAGACAAAGTATGACAATCTATCGAAACTCACAGCATTTGGGGACATACCAGTGTCAGTGGGCCCGCACAGGTCGATGAATACGGTGCGCGGTGTGATCTCTGATGACGACCTCCTCGAACTATCCGAAAGTGAACTGCTGGAAGGTTGGCAGGACCAAAACGTAGTCAAAGTACAAAGAATAACAATAAGGCGAGATGATAAACAGATCCCAACAAAGCACATTATTATTACATTTGGAAATAGCAACCTGCCAGACTCCATTGAAACCGGCTATTGTAAGCTTCGTGTCCGACCATATATTCCGAATCCCCTTCGTTGTTTCAAGTGTCAGCGCTTTGGACATGGGTCGCAAAGCTGCAGAGGGCGCGCCACATGTGCAAAATGTGCATCCAACGAGCACTTGTCTGAGAGCTGCACCTCTGCAGCTCGTTGTGCGAACTGTGAAGGGGACCACCCAGCCTACTCACGATCATGCCCCTCGTGGAAGAAAGAGAAAGAAATAATAGAACTGAAGGTCAAATTCAACCTATCGTTCCAAGAGGCTCGCAAACGTTTCTCCCTCCACAACCAGTCTAGTCGCTCCTACGCCGATGTGTCGCGCCGGGGCGCCGCGCCACATCTTCCAGCGCCCGCAAGAGTCACACGGAGTGTGACTGCGGTCGCGCCATCAGCGCCCCCGGCTGGAGTAGCCTGTGCTGCTCCGCCCCCTCCCAAAGAGGGCCAGCAGACTCCCGAGCCTGCCGGACCCAAGGCCGCTGCAAGCGCAGTCAGGCCCGAAGCCGCCGCGAACGTGCCTGCTGTGCAGGCACCATCCACCACCTCCGAAGAGGTGATGGACACAAACAGCACGACTCCGGCGTCTCAGACGCCGAAGGAACGGCGCAACTCCTTGGAGCGCGCCAAAAAAGAAAAAAACACGCATTACGGGGCCTAGAAAGGGCCCTGTAACTTAAGGAAGCACTTTTTGTACACACAGCACCATACCACATACATTAAAATGGACATACAAATTCTACAGTGGAACGTCAGAGGACTGCTAAGAAACCTCGACGATATCCAAGAACTCTTACACGAACACTCACCAAAAGTGCTTTGTGTACAAGAAACACACTTAAAATCAAAACACACCAACTTTCTACGCAGTCACATTATTTTCCGAAAGGACCGGGATGACGCCGTGGCGTCATCCGGTGGTGTAGCTGTTATAGTTAATCAAGGAGTAGCGTGCACACATTTACCACTCCAATCGTCCCTGGAGGCAGTGGCTGTTCGAGTGGTTCTTCTGAACAAACTCGTCACCATTTGCTCTCATTATATACCTCCGCATCACCCACTGAATAAACATGAATTCCAGTCCTTAATGGATGAGCTTCCGGAACCGTGTCTGGTCCTTGGGGACTTCAGTTCACCTAGTGGTCTATGGGGTGACTCTCGCTGCGATGCTCGAGGTCGTCTAATTGAACAGTTCCTCTTCTCTTCCGGCGCATGTCTCTTGAATCAAAAAGAGCCAACATATTACAGCCTTGCCAACAATACGTACTCGTCTATAGACCTCAGCATCACATCTCCATCACTTCTGCCCCTACTAACATGGAAGGTCATTAATAATCCCTATGGAAGTGATCACTTTCCTATAGTTCTGAGCACACCAATAGCTAATGAATGTCCTCCACAGGTTCCCAAATGGCAAATTGACAAAGCCGATTGGGAACAGTTTCGTAAAATGGCTCTCTTAAGTTGGACCGACATGTGTGCTTTAAGCATGGAGGAAGCTGTAGAATACTTTACTGCTTTTTTGATTGATGTTGCAAATAAGTGCATCCCACAAACAACTGGACTGCCCGGGAAAAGACGTGTGCCCTGGTGGAACACTGAGTGTACAAATGCACGCAAAAAACAAAATAAAGCATGGAGGCTGCTTCGGGAATCTCCCACAGCCGAGAATCTGGACAGTTTTAAGAATATTAAGTCCCAAGGCAGGAGAACACGCCGACAGGCAAGAAGGGAAAGTTGGCAGAAATTTTTATCGGGCATTAATTCATATACACAGGAGGCCAAAGTCTGGAACATGGTTAGCAGGGTAGCAGGCCGACAAGCACATTCACTTCCTCTAGTAAACACACAAGGCGACAGCTTGGAAGACCAGGCGAACTTCCTAGGTTCACACTTCGAACAGGTGTCGAGCTCGTCGCACTATAGTGAAGCTTTCCAAAGATACAAAACAAGAATCGAAAAACAGAAACTAGAGCGCAAATCCACAAACGAAGCATACAATGAACCTTTCTGCATTGCTGAGCTACAAGCATCGCTTAACTGTTGCAATAATTCTGCCCCAGGCTCCGACCGTGTTGTATATGAAATGTTGAAACACCTGCCATCTGAAACTCAAAAAAACCCTCCTTTCACTGTATAATGCTGTTTGGTCCTCCGGCGAGATCCCCTCGGCCTGGAAAGAAGCCATTATTATTCCTATTCTAAAACAGGGCAAGGACCCATCCTCCGTTGCGAGCTACAGGCCCATTGCACTAACAAGCTGCCTGTGTAAACTTTTTGAAAAGATGCTAAACCGCCGACTTATACATTTCCTCGAAGTAAACAAATCACTTGACCCATACCAGTGCGGTTTTCGAGAGGGTAGATCTACCTCTGACCACCTTATCCGTATCGAGGCACAAATTCGCGACGCTTTTGTCCACAAGCAATTCTTTCTTTCGGTGTTCCTCGATATGGAAAAGGCTTACGACACCACGTGGCGCTTTGGCATACTGCGAGACCTCTCACACTTAGGTGTCCGAGGAGAGATGCTGACCATAATCGAAATCTATTTGTCCAATCGCACGTTCCGTGTTCGAGTGGGTAATGTCTTGTCCCGAATATTTGTCCAGGAAACTGGAGTGCCGCAAGGTGGTGTCCTGAGTTGCACACTTTTTATTATAAAAATGAATTCGCTACGTCTGTGCATTCCACGGAACATGTTTTATTGCACATATGTGGACGACGTGCAGATCGGTTATAAATCGTGCAACCTTTCAATGTGTGAGCGGCAGGTCCAGCTGGGCTTGAACAAGGTCTCTAAATGGGCAGACGAGAATGGGTTTACACTGAATGCACAAAAAAGCACTTGCGTCCTATTCTCCAGAAAGAGAGGCCTCCATCCCGATCCAGACATTGACCTACATGGTCAGCGTCTGTCGGTAAAAACAGAGCACAAGTTCCTAGGGCTAATTCTAGACACAAAACTTACGTTTATACCACACATTAAATACATAAAAAACAAGTGCATAAAAACTATGAACATTCTAAAAGTGTTGTCACGCACTAAGTGGGGTAGTGACAGGAAGTGTCTGATAAACCTTTATAAAAGCCTTGTACGCACACGCCTAGATTACGGGGCGATAATCTATCATTCTGCGACGCCAAGTGCCTTGAAGATGCTTGACGCAGTCCACCATTTGGGCATTCGTGTTTCTACGGGCGCTTTCCGTACTAGCCCCGTGGAAAGCCTATACGTTGAATCGAATGAGTGGTCGCTACACCTACAGAGAACTTACCTATCTTTTGTATATTTCCTCAAAGTGAACGCAAACAACGAACACCCCTCTCATACTACAATCAATGAGTTGTCTGCTTCTGAACTTTTTCACAACCGTCCTTCGATGAGACAGCCGTACTCACTTCGTGTGAGGAGCCTAGCTGAAGAAATGGGTGTGCCACTTCTCGAACACTGTCTAATGGCTCCCGCTGCCTATCTCCCGCCGTGGCAGTAGCAGCTTATAGAGTGCGATCTTTCTTTCGTCGAAGTTACCAAGCATGCGCCACTTGCACATATCCGTACACACTTCCTTGAATTACAATACAAGTACCCACACCCTGAATTCTTTACAGATGCCTCAAAGTCTAACACTTCTGTGTCGTACGCAGCCGTTGGCCCATCCTTTTCCGATTCTGGTATTCTGCACCCTGATTCCAGTATCTTCCCGGCAGAAGCCTACGCGATACTTGCGGCAGTTAAACACATAAAACAATTAAAACTACAAAAGGCAGTGATATACACGGATTCATTAAGCGTAGTGAAAGCTTTAAAAACTATGACAAAACACACAAATCCGGTCCTTGTCTCGCTCTACTCTATTTTATGCACGATCTACTCTCTTAACATGTCGTAGTGTGCTGGGTGCCAGGGCACCGCGAGATACAAGACAACGTGTTGGCGGATCAGCTAGCAGCATCCGCCCACGAAAACAGTCCCAATACGTCTGTAGCTATCCCTGCATTAGACTTAAAACCATCCCTCAAAAGAAAGATCAGGGCCTTTTGGCAGAGCACATGGGATGGGAACACACAAAATAAACTGCATCTTATCAAGCCGCAACTAGGTAATTGGCCGCCGGTATCGAAATCACGCTACACAGAAGTTACACTTTGCAGACTGAGGATAGGCCACACACATAGTACACATTCATATCTTTTGTCCGGAGGCGATCCACCTCTGTGTGAGCACTGTGGCGATCCACTAACTGTACTCCACATCCTACTGCAATGCACGGAACTAGAGGCTCTCAGAAAAAAGCATTTTTCATCAATATACGTGCAGTTCCCACTACATCCCGATATGTTCATTGGCAGAGAACCACTTTTTAAATATCAGTCCCTTTTCGAATTTATAAAAGATGTCCATAACTTCAACGTTATTTTTCCAGGCGCTCCGTAGCGCGGCCTCATGATTGAGGCTGCTGCTGCGGTAACTCTATCAAAGGAAGCACCTGCCTCCCGGCCTTTGAGCGCAAAGGCCTTGAGGAGGCATTCGTGCTGTCATCCCGCCTCTCACTTGTAAATACCATGCTCAATCGTCATTTATCCCACACCCATAGATCACACCACTTATCACTGCCATAATTTTATACTATATACACATCTTTTACGCTTCTTTAAAGCACGTGATTTTAGGCCTCTATACAGCCACAATACACCCGGTCATCGTAATCATTGGTCATCGCTAACACCACATAATAGGCATGGCGCTCTTTGGCCACCCATGGCCCTTGCGCCACAAAACCCCACTAATCATCATCACGTTTTTAGGGGTAAAGCACCATAGGGTCTCGGCGTGTCGGCGTGCATTGTGCATCGTCGTCTGCTCTCGGGACGGTCCATTTGCTTGAGCGCAATAAGAGGTGCCACCGTCTGAGTGCTCGCCGTGTGGCGAGAGAGAGCGAACGGCGCGTTGACTTTGGAAACGTTCTTTCAGCGATGAACGCTGAACTACCAGCTCGCAAGGAACGCGAACGCGCCCTCGCCCGCGAGAGACAGCGCCGACGCAGGGAGCGTCTGCTTGCGAGTTTCTTGGTTGAAAAAACCGACTGCTCACGCTGCACAACCTTTCACCGGCGACCGTGTATATATAGGCACTGGATCTTGACCTGCAATGTAGTGCCGGTGGGATATTTCTCTTGTGCGTACGCGAATAAAAATTTGCAGCTTGTACGTTAACTAAAAGTGGACTGCAGATCTCTGTGTCTAATCTCTCTTCTGTGTCTCGTTGCCCATTAGGAGTAATTTTGTTGTGGGAAACATCGGCGCACACTGCATGCTTCGACCCTCCACAGGTTTCACGTTAGTGGAGTTGAAACACTCTAACCTACCAAAACCATGCGCTCTCGTTTTGAATTTTGGCGTAGTGGGTGAAACATAAGTTGCGAAAAAATACTCTAAAAAATACAATACATCACAGAACTCTCCAAATATCTGCTATTTACTTGAAAAGGAATGGCACTATCTTATTATCGCCCATTGACGACCACTACTTTGTCTCATGATGTGCTTTGTGGTGAAGCAATGCTGCAATTCTGCGCCCATTTTGATTATTTTTTTTAATTCTACGAATATTACTGACAAAATAGCACTATATCACATGGCTGTATAGTTAGCAGTAAGAGTGTCAAAAAAGCATTGAAGTCAATGACCGAATAGTTTCAAAGTGGAAGGGGCACAAACATTGAAAATTCTGTGAAATGCCCCATGTTCAGGCACATGTAGAGTGGTGATAAGCCTCAAGTAAAAATGCACGCTTGGTCGCATTTGGAAGAGTAAACAAAGGAGATTTATTTGTGAAAGTTTAATCAGAGTGATTTTTGTTTCAGGCGAGAAACAAAAATTTATCTTGAGCGTTCGCGGCGTGCATGGGCGCGGGTCCGTAAGTCCGCTTCACTGCGCCGAACACTTACTTGGGGCAACGAAAGTATGCAGCGCCCACGCGAGTGGCAGGATCGTGTGCTGCTGTGAGTTTTCACGTTGCTGAAAACTTGCAAACAGTGTATATTGCTGGCGGAAAGTTTTGGAAGGGCACTAAACGCTGCCGGTTAGTAGTTTTCATTTCATTGCCACGTTACTACATGCCCACATACGACAGACGCAGAACTTGGGTTGTGTGCCCGGTTTGCGATCTCTGCGGAGGTTGCAGTTCTTACTTCCATTGCCGACGTATGCTCTTCGTCACTTGAAATGCCTGTGTTGCTGAGTAGGAGGTGAGCCCGGCATTAACAGTGGTCAGTGATGATGGCACGAAATGGTGAAACGTGCGCGATCCTTTGAGGGAGATTGTAGATTCAAACCTTACTGAGTGCTCAACTTTCTTCCGCGCTGCATGCGATGCCTTCATCTTATTAATCGCCTTTAGATTACTAAGCGAAGGCGATAGACATTTAAAAGGACGAAGCCGCCTTTAAAGGGGTGGTGCCATGAAATATCGAGGCTATAACAAGGCTGTTGTGGGTTTCCTCTGTATGCAAGGACACTCCATACGAAGGGTCGGACAGAGCAAACGTTTAGAATATATTTTAATGCACTTTCAAAGTGTACCTAAATGCCCATTCTCCCGATCAAAACCCATCGCTAGCGCGCCAACACTGACGTAGATTTGTAGGATGGCCAACGAAAGTTGTAGTGACGTCGCACCAGACCTGCTATAGTTACGTGAGTGACCTCCGCCACCTCCGCAACCTACGTACCGGCTGTAGTGAACGAGAATATATTCTAGTATAGCATCGGTTGCTGCATCACTCGCCGAGTTTCGATCGCTTTCTGGCTAAGTGCGTCACAGCCTTCTGTGGTCACGTGACCAAGCCCCTACATTCTACGTCACTGCCCAACCTCGGCGCCCAGAAACCGAAACCGAAAGTTGTTCCCATCAAAAGGCGATATTAAATTATTTAGCGAGAACACATGAATCTTGGTGTGCGCATCATGCTTCCTGGAGATATAGGAAACGCTTCCAGCAGAGAACGCGCAAGCCACAATCTTGGTGGCACCACCCCTTTAAGGCTACTTCGTCCTTTTGTATATTTATCGCTTTCGGTTTCCGTTGTACAGGCTCTCCGTGTAAAATACGATACGATAGCAGTATGCTCACCGTTCGCAATGTTTATCTTACGCGCTGCTAGAGAAATGTGGAAGTGGTATAAACACACTTATATGCTGAAGAGTCGCATATGTATTATATAACCAGTTGTTTGCAGTTGCGTATCGATGCCAACAGCAACATGGGTGTTACCAACAACAGACGCGGTAAGCTGATATGAAGTGCTTATATTCTTCTATAGGGGATAGCGCGAATCCGAACAGCACAAAGAAGGAACACAAATGCACAGGACAGGCGTTACTCGCAACTAAGCTTCATTCAGGAAAGTTTCCCTAGATACATGGTACGCAGCCGAGTGGCACGCGCAGGCGCACTGCACGTACGTTGCAGTCACATTTGCAGTTAATACAGTAGCGTTACAGTTGTTGTGCTTATACTTGTCTATTATGACGGGAACGCACGCACGTTTCACGAACCCGTGTGTATGTGTAGAAGGGGTTCTTGACAGTTCTTGAACAAGGTCATCATCACCGTGATCAGTGAGCACCAGCAGCTGGACCGGACTTGTTAATCGGATCCGTTCGTGATCGCGGCTACGAGGGGTCTAAGTGTAGTGAAGTGCGAGGTATAGCCAAGGAGGATACATAGAACTTGCTTGAGTGGAAGCCGCCTATGCTCCCCGATTGGGGAGAGTGAAGCCGCGCCGAGCGCGCAGCGGCCATCTTGCCAGTGGCAGAAAGGAGCCAAGCGCTGCCGCACGCATGCTTCTTCGCGCTGCCGATGAAGTTGCTCGCGTTTGTAAAGCACCGAAATCAAATAGTTCTGCTTGCAAACATTTTTTTCCGACTTGTAAGCAGCCAAGTGACATCTACAGAAGTGAATTCACCTGCACAGGCATTAGGTAGAGGCGCTTAAATGAGACGCACGGGGAAAAACATGATGACTGGTGCCCTATGGAAGATAACCGCCCGTGACAGAGGCGGTCTCACCCTATTATTGATCCATTCTCGATTTCGTTCCTTCGTCATGTGGCATATACTCACTTTTACGTATTATTCAGCGATTTGCTTCCACAAATCGTAAACGTTCAAGCGGGTCGAAGTCAAGGATGTGCTGCTCCAGTTAATGGAACCACGTTTTCTCGGCAGAAGCTACCAGGACTTCCAAGATGAGGTGTTTTGTCCTTCGTCACCGTTATGATGGCATCGCATTCAGCCTGTAGCTACCAGTCCTTTCTCTACTTCTTCACGCATGCCAGTGACCTCTTGCGACGGTGAAATAATTCCACCTCGGCTCTTCCATTTAATTAAAGGTGCAACTCACCTGAGTGCAGGGCTGTGATGCATTGCTCACACGTAGCTCTACGAACTTTTCGAGCATTGAAGCCTGCTATGTATGGCACCACGAAACCGACAAACGCAGAGGGGCTTTCGGGTCAGTATCGGCCTGCAGGGTTGATGATCTGCGCATGTCAATGAGCGTGCTTTTTGCATTTGCGATGGCAGCACAAGTGGCTCCATTCAAGATGGAGACAATGTCTTGGGAGCAGTTTCCTGAACTAAAACTTCCGTCTGAACCGACCAGTGCTTGTATACAGACATAGGCTGCGCAGCTGTTGCATTGTTATGTCTGCCTCATCCACGTATTAACTCAAACAGGCTTTCGGCATGGTACTGACTGAGTTTGTGTGTCAGCAATTACTTCAGCTGATCCTGGCCGACAACCTCGTCAAGTATTCTTTCGGTGCTTGCCATATGCATATCCAAAAGCCAATAAATTCAGCTTTTTTTTTCAACTCTTCTGTCACTGCATTTCCTGCCGGGTCCCAGCTTATTTACGTATTCTCGAGTCTCATAAAAAAAACGACTTCTGGCAAGCACTCAAAGCAATCCGGCACGCAGCATATAGGTGATCTTCGTCTTTCCCATTCCACGGTGAACGGCCCTCTCCCACAGGCTCCGCTATGTGGGATCTTTAGGAAACCTGTCGAAAATATCACGGCTGTTATTTATTGCACGCTCATACCTGCTCATACTGCGTCAATCAGCACGCCCCAGTAACGCGCGCGGAATGGCTCAATCGAAGACGTTTTCGCGTATTTACGGGGAGAATGTGAGGCCGCAACCTTTCTTCAGCTTGTTTGCACATCCGTAAGCGACACAAGAGGCAACCATCGTCAAACCGTTGGTGTTTACATGGCCAGGGCGTCAAATAACGCAGGCAAGCAGCAGCGCGCGACGGCGTGGAGCGCACTTTCTACCTCTGGCAAGAAGGCGGCGGCCGGATTCACTCGACGAGCGCCCCCTCCACTCCAGCAAATTCTACGTATCCTCCTTGGGTATAGCACAGCTGGTGTAAATCCTGGATGCCTCTCACGATGAAATGATCTACGAAGCCTCCTGTCCTGGACGTGGCAGCGAGGTCTTTTGATGCCCTGTCCACATACAAGCCGTCTTTCACGCAGTATAAAGACCAGATGTTGTTTGGTCTTGATAAATCAATGCTGAAGTCACCGGTAATGATGAGAGGCCTGGTTTTCTCGGCAGATTTATTGCAGGAAGCATTGACCCCGGTTATTGCGTAATCGACGTGGTACACGTTGCGGACCACGTGAACGAGCGCATGGTAGTTAGCGCCTCCCAGGGGTGTTTTGTCTTCAGCTTCCTCACTTGCCTTGTGTCCGCCACGGTGGTGTAGCGGTCACGGTGCTCGACTGCTGACCCGAAGGTCGCGGGTTCGATCCCGGCCGCGGCGGTCGCATTTCGATGGACGCAAAATTCTAGATGCCCGTATACTGTACGATCTCGGTGCACGGTAAAGAATACCAGATAGTCAAAATTAAAGCCCCAACAATTATTAGTATCACTTTCCTTGCGTGTCTATGTGTGTGTTCGCGTTTACTGTCTCGGTTGAGACTTTGTATCACCTGTGGCACATACTCGCCCAACATAAACTCTCTTATGCGGGTATGCGCCACACGTGACTGAGAGAAAGGGTTTCATGACGTACGCGACAGGTATTTAGCTTTATTCATGCCATGACCAGTGAATCGCGTTCACCATACACTGATCCCCTGCTATGCCAATTTTGGTATATTAGAAGTACAGGAGGCGACTAGGAGAGCGCCCAGACGTAAGTGGCTAGATAGATAGATAGATAGATAGATAGATAGATAGATAGATACGTAGATAGAAATGCCCAAAGTGCCTGAGGTTCGCCAAGAAATGCTTCGCATTTATTAACAGATAAATTGTGTCCGCCAGCTGAGGTTACACAGATATTGCGGGCATGGAGCCTGCCGGAGCACATCCGTCAATGCGTTTTGCGGAGGCGAAACGGTGAGCTGACAGCGCCACCACAGAGGTGTGGCGGCAGGCGGCAACATCCATCATTGCAAAGGCCGTAAGGGGAGAGCGGAGGAGAGAGTCGAGTCCGGCCGTGGCCGAAGATCCGAGCGTAAGAATACGAAGCACCATTCGGCTCCTAGGCACGAATGGCGCGAGTAACGTTCAAGCGAGCTGCCGATAAAAAAAATTTGCAGTGGCTTAGCTCGGCTATGCCAGGATATACGTAGCGTTAGCAGGGGTTCAGCTGATTATTCTTAGCTTTCCAGATTGTCAAGGATTATTAGTCTTCTTGTGTTCATTCTTCGTACACTAAACCGCTAATTGCCAGGAACTACTTCGGGATCCGATGAGATAAGCTTCTCGGCTCTTCTGCGCCGTCGAGCAGCATTTGCGCTCTCCTTCTCCATGGCGTTACCTACCTACAAACGTCATTCAGAGGCGCTATCAAGCGGCCCCGGCGCAGTGTCGGACGGCGACTGCAGAGCGAAGGCGCATAGCTGCGCGCACGCTGGCGCCACTGTGTCTACGACGTCACTCCCCTCGAATGCGGCGCAGACCAGCAGCGGCGAGCCGCGCGCAGCGGTGGCGGAGAGCGCGTGATATACCAGCTCCGGTGACCCAGCTCTGTGACATTACTGATCCTCGCGCATGCGCAGCACGGCTCATCACGCCCCACGCGAAATCGGCTCCGGCTAGGAAGTGTAGCTAACGCTACAAAAGAACTATAAGTCTGTTCCCGGTGTCTGTTAGGCACTTTTATTATGTAATATATTTTAAACGAACCATCACTCGTTTTCCCTGACACTTCGTCGGCGGCATTGCGGAAAGCCGAAGAAGGCGTGTCGAAACGAGAAAACTCACAACAGCACAAGATCTTGCCACCCGCGTGGGCGCTGCATACTTCCGTTGTCCCAAGGAACTGTGGCGGCGCAGTGAAGCGGACTTACGGGCCCGCGCCCAGGCACGCCCCGAACGCTCAACATAAATTTTTGTTTCTCGCCTAACACAAGACTCACTCTGATTAAACTTTCACAAATCAATCTCTTTTATTTACTCTTCCAAATGAGACCAATCGAGCATTTTTACTTGAACCGCATCACCACTCTACATGTGCCTGAACATGGGGCATTTCACACATTTTGCAATGTTTGCGCCTCTTCCATTTTGAAGCTACTCGGTCGTCGACTTCAATACCTTTTTGACACGCTTACTGCCAACTATCCAGCCATGTGATATAGCCCTATTGTGTCTGTAATATTCGTACAATTTTTAAAAAAATACTCAAAATGGTCGCAGAATTGCAGCATTGGTTCACCACAAAGCACATCGTGAGACAAAGTAGTGGTCGTCAATGGAGGATAATAAGATAGTGCCATTCCTTTTCAAGTAAATAGCAGATATTTAAGGCGTTCTGTGATGTATTGTATTTTAGAGTATTTTTTCGCAACCTATGTTTCACCCACTACGGCAAAATCCCAATCACTGTAATAGACACAAATGTCTTTTTTTTCCAAAAATACTTTCCGAGGGCAAATAGTGCACTGATATGAACGTCCACAATTTTTACAATACAATTGGAGAGGGTCGAGCGCAATGTTCGGGACGTGTGGCGTGAAATGACCCTTTTCACTTCTTTTTCTTGATGTTCGCCTAATGTCTCCACTCCCATTAAATCTACTTTAATACATGAAAAAAACGTAAATTCTCAGCCCAGTTATCTGACCTTTACGGCAGAATGTTCTTATTTGCCTGGAGCGACGGCGAGCCATCTTTTGAGCATTCTTAAAATCACAGGAGTGAGCGCAGCTGCGCCTATGGCGGGACCAATGAGAACTGGTGTACACGCCGCCGACAATGGACAAGGCGTGAGCATGGGAAGCTTCGCGAGCAAGCTCCTAAAATGTGAAACAGCATATCAAGGTACATTAACATGATTTGCTTGGATTCATTTAGCCATAAAGAATAAATCATGTTCAAGCGATATAATTATAACCATATGACTTGAATGACATCTGTTAAGTGACTGTGTATTCTGAAGCACATTCATTTCATGGTATTGCCGCGTGCGTTCCTTATTATCACTTTTGTTGTATTCCGTTTTCGCCCACAAAGACTGCCAGCAACGCTCAGCGCGAACCGCGCCTCAGTGTTCAAGAAGCTGCGCGAGATTAGTCGATCGTTTTGTTAAGATTGCGCGCAAGACGCGAACGCCCGAGCTTATTCTAGAACATGCGCAACAAGCAGCGATATCGCTGGAAAGTTCGATAGCGCCTGTATAAAAGCCGACGCGCTTCACCACTTGTCAGTTGATCGACGGACGACGCCCTGTTCGCCGCTATCTTTGTACAGCGTGTATTGCTGTAGTACTAGTTCTCATTTTCCGGCCACAAGTTCGGCCAAATAAACAGTTTCATCCTGCAAACGCCGACTGCTGTCTTCGTCGACGTCACGACCACGTGACATCTGGTGGAGGTGCAGCTTCTTCCATGATCCGGACGCCCCCGCGAAGCGCTGACCCGAGCCCAAGCCGCAAGGAGGACGACAGCAAAGAATACCCGGATCGTCGAACAAGCCGCAGGCAGAAGGGACTGCAGCCAGAGCACGGGCTCCTTCCCGAACAAACCAGGCAGCCCAAGGTCCCAACACCCACCGCAGCGACGATGACCGACCCCGTGCAGGCTGCGGCGATCCTACTCCGGCAGCCCAAGGAGCCGCCAACCTTCCGCGGGTCGTCATTCGAAGACCCGGACACCTGGCTCGAGACTTTCGAAAGGGTCTCGACATTTAACAACTGGACCCCCGACGACAACCTGCGCCACGTGTACTTTTACTTGGAGGACGCAGCAAGGACCTGGTACGAGAATCGGGAGTCCTCACTCCGTACTTGGGACCTCTTTCGCGGCAATTTTTTGGCGACGTTCACGAGCGTCGTCCGAAAAGAAAGGGCCGCGGCCTTGTTGGAGACACGGGCGCAACATCCGAACGAAAACGTGACCATCTTCACGGAGGAAATGAACCGACTTTTCCGCCACGCTGACCCCGACATGCTCGAGGAAAAGAAAGTCCGCTTCCTCATGCGAGGGGTCAAGCAAGAACTCTTCGCTGGACTGATGCGTAACCCACCCAAGACCGTCCAAGAATTCCTCACGGAAGCAACGGCGATCGAGAAGACGCTGGAAATGCGTACGAGACAGTACAACCGCCGCATTCCTACGACGTCCTTCGGGGAGGTTCACGCGCTACAATCTGATGACTTGCGTGACACCATCAGAACTATCGTGCGGGAGGAGCTGCGTAAATTGTTGCCCTCCTCCCAGCCTCAAGTGGACCCGATCGCCGACGTCGTACGCCAGGAAATCCATCAATTTCTGGGAGCACCTGAACCAGCGCAGTCTGAGCCACAAGCAATAAGCTACGCTGCCGCAGTCCGACGCAACGCCCCCGTTCCTCGTCCACGTCAAGACGCCACGTCGCCGCAGCAGTTCCGCCGCCAGACGCCGCCGCCGCCACCACCAGCGACACCCTACCGTCCTCCTGTCGCCCAGCGCTATGCCCCGCGCTACGCGCCAAGGAAGACCGACGTTTGGCGCACCCCTGCCAACCGCCCGCTCTGCTACCACTGCGGGGAGGCCGGCCACACGTACCGCCGCTGCCAGTACCGTCAGATGGGGCTACGCGGATTCCCCGTCAACGCGCCGTGCCCGCAGCCAGGCGAACGGCCTCGCGACATCGACGACTACCTCACAGGCACACAGTGGCAAGAACGACGACCTTCCCGCTCACCGTCGCCCGGCCGCTACATGTCACCGCACCGCCAGCAGTACACTCGCCCAAACCGGGGCCGGTCGCCTAGCCCATATCCGGAAAACTAAGGGCAGCAACCGGTGGAGGTGCGGTTGCTGAACGACGAAATGCTGAAGATCCTCCGCCGTCGACGACGACACCGCGACGAAGTTCGGAGCCCCCGCCGCACGCCGAACGACGTCGACGTCCTGACGATGAAACTTTGCGACCGGAAGCAGACCTGACGACGCGACGCGGAAGCAGCGGTGCAAACCGACGTAGCCGTGACCCGACGCCGCGACGTAACTGCAACGCACGACGGCGGACTAGCGACCTCGACGTTCTGATCGACGGCCACAACGTCACCGCTCTCGTCGATACTGGAGCCGACTATTCCGTCATCAGTGGGCCGTTCGCAGCAAAGTTGAGGAAAATTAGGACTGCTTGGGAAGGCCCCGAGATCCGGACCGCTGGAGGCCATCTAATAACGCCGATTGGTGTCTGCACGGCGAGAGTCACTATCAACAACCGGACTTATCCTGCGAGCTTTGTAATCCTACAAAACTGCTCCAGGGATGTGATACTTGGAATGGACTTCCTAAGTGACCACGGCGCCGTCAACGACTTAAGAACCAAGTCGATAACCCTATCGTCGGAGAAAGCGACCCCGCCGGATACGAACCCATGTCAACATGCCCTGAACGTGCTCGAGGATCAAGTCACCATTCCTCCTAGATCCAGCATCATAATTCCCGTCGGCACCGAAACGGCTGAATGCATCGAAGGTGTCATCGAGAGCGATCAGGGTTTGCTGCTAGACCGTGACATTTGCGTCGCAAGAGGCATTGCTCGGCTGTATGAAGGGAAAGGAAGCGTGATGCTAACGAATTTCAGCCAAGAATACAGACACCTGAGCAGGGGCACGACGATTGCATACATCGAAGAAATCTTGGCTGTCAGCGATGCGTTTGCCTTTTCAGATTCTGACGAAGCTACAACGACAACCGCAATGCCTGAACCATCCTTCGACGTAAACCCAAGGCTTCCCTCCCGCCAACACCCACAGCTCCGATGCCTTCTGAAGAAATACAAGGACTGTTTCTCGTCGTCATCACGGGTCCGGCAAACACCCCTTGCTAAACACCGTATCATAACGGAAGAAAATGCTCGACCACTCCGTCAGAGTCCCTACCGGGTTTCGACGCGAGAAAGGGACGCAGTTAAGAAGCAAGTCGACGAAATGCTACGCGACGACATCATCCAGCCGTCCAAGAGTCCGTGGGCGTCTCCCGTAGTGTTAGTGAGGAAGAAGGATGGAACCCTACGTTTCTGCGTCGATTATCGTCGCCTGAACAAAATCACGAAGAAGGACGTGTACCCTCTTCCACGGATAGACGACGCCCTGGATCGGCTCCACAACGCGAAGTACTTTTCGTCGATGGACCTCAAGACCGGCTACTGGCAAATCGAAGTCGACGAGAGAGACCGAGAAAAAACGGCCTTTATAACACCAGACGGCCTCTTCGAGTTCAAGGTCATGCCCTTCGGTCTTTGTTCGGCACCTGCGACATTCCAACGTGTTATGGACACAGTGCTGGCTGGCTTGAAGTGGCAGACGTGCCTCGTGTACTTGGACGACGTCGTTGTGTTTGCCTCAAGCTTCGACGAACACCTCCGGCGCCTTGAAGCTCTACTTGAAACAATCAAGACCTCCGGCCTCACTTTGAAGCCTGAAAAGTGCCGCTTCGCGATGACGAGCTCTTGTTTTTGGGTCACGTTATCAGCAGGGATGGTGTTCGCCCAGACCCGCGGAAAACAGCTGCCATCGCTGCCTTCCCGCCACCCAGCGACACCAAATCCGTGCGCCGTTTTCTCGGCTTGTGCGCCTACTACAGGCGCTTCGTCAAGGAATTTTCACGAATCGCCGAGCCGCTAACTCACCTCACGAAGACCGACGTGCCATTCAAGTGGGAAACGGCGCAAATCGAAGCATTTGAAGAACTGAAACGACGCCTTCAGATGCCTCCGATACTAGCACATTTCGACGAATACGCCGACACGGAAATCCACACCGACGCAAGCAGCGTAGGACTCGGCGCCGTCCTTGTGCAGAAGACTGACGGGCAGGAAAGGGTCATCAGTTATGCTAGCCGGTCGCTATCAAAGGCAGAAACGAACTATTCCACAACAGAAAAGGAGTGCCTAGCGATCATCTGGGCTGCATCCAAGTTTCGCCCCTACCTCTACGGCAGGCCCTTCAAAGTTGTGAGCGACCACCACGCATTGTGTTGGCTAGCTAACTTGAAGGACCCTTCAGGTCGGCCCGCACGGTGGAGCCTACGACTTCAAGAATTCGACATTCCCGTCGTTTACAAGTCCGGAAAGAAACACTCCGACGCCGACTGCTTGTCTCGTGCCCCCGTCGACCCACCACCGCCCGACGACCACGATGATGACAGCTTCTTGGGAGCCATAAGTACCGACGACTTCGCCGAACAACAGCGAGCCGACCCGGAGCTGAAGAGTCTAGTTGAATACCTGGAGGGCAGGACCATCGTTGCCCCAAAAGTATTCAGGCGAGGGTTGGCATCATTTTCCTTGAAAAACAACGTCCTCGTAAAGAAGAACTTCTCTCCTGCCCGAGCCAGCTACCTTGTCGTTGTACCTTCAGGACTGCGACCAGAAATTCTGCATGCCCTGCACGACGACCCGACGGCTGGACACCTCGGACTTTCCCGCACGCTCGAACGAGTACAGAAAAGTACTACTGGCCGCGCCTTGCCGCCGACGTCACTCGCTACGTAAGGACGTGCCGAGACTGTCAGCGACAAAAGACACCGCCCACAAGACCAGCAGGCTTCCTTCAGCCGATCGAGCCTCCTCGGCGACCATTCCAGCAGATCGGGATGGACCTCCTGGGGCCGTTCCCAACGTCGACTTGCGGAAATAAATGGATCGTCGTGGCCACCGACTACCTCACCCGCTACGCCTAAACAAAAGCCCTGCCCAAAGGCAGTGCCGCTGAGATAGCCAAGTTCTTCGTTGAGAGCATCGTCCTTCGACACGGCGCCCCAGAGGTTCTCATCACCGACAGAGGTACGGCGTTTACGGCTGACCTAACTCAGGCGATCTTGGAATACAGCAACACAAGCCACCGCCGGATCACCGCGTACCACCCACAGACCAACGGCCTCACCGAGCGTCTAAATAAGACCATCGCCGACATGCTGGCCATGTACGTCGACGTCGAACACAAGACGTGGGATGCCATCCTTCCGTACGTGACCTTCGCGTACAACACGGCCGTACAGGAAACGACGCAGATGACGCCATACAAGTTGGTTTACGGACGGAGCCCGGCAACGACGCTCGACGCCATGTTACCAAACGTGACCGACGAGGAAAACATCGACGTGACCACCTACCTACAGCGCGCCGAAGAAGCACGACAGCTCACCCGCCTGCGGATTAAGAACCAGCAGACGACTGACAGCCGCCGCTGCAACCTTGGACGACGCCACATGGAATACCAACCCGGTGACCGTGTAAGGGTATGGACGCCAATACGCCGACGGGGACTTAGTGAGAAGCTTCTTCGACGATACTTCGGACCGTTCAAGGTGCTTCGACGCCTCGGCGCACTCGACTACGAGGTTGTCCCTGACGATATTACAAACTCTCAGCGGCGCCGTGCACGACCTGAAGTCGTCCATGTCGTGCGCCTCAAGCCATATTACGCGCGTTAGTGATCTGAAGGCTGTACTTTTCCTTTAGTATTGTACTTTCTTGCTTGCGATTATTCTTTATTGTACTTTCTTTTTTTATTTTATTGTTGCATGCATTGACCATACCCCCCCCCCATGTTCTGTTTTAAGCATCGGGACGATGCTTTTTCAGAGGGGGGCATTGCCGCGTGCGTTCCTTATTATCACTTTTGTTGTATTCCGTTTTCGCCCACAAAGACTGCCAGCAACGCTCAGCGCGAACCGCGCCTCAGTGTTCAAGAAGCTGCGCGAGATTAGTCGATCGTTTTGTTAAGATTGCGCGCAAGACGCGAACGCCCGAGCTTATTCTAGAACATGCGCAACAAGCAGCGATATCGCTGGAAAGTTCGATAGCGCCTGTATAAAAGCCGACGCGCTTCACCACTTGTCAGTTGATCGACGGACGACGCCCTGTTCGCCGCTATCTTTGTACAGCGTGTATTGCTGTAGTACTAGTTCTCATTTTCCGGCCACAAGTTCGGCCAAATAAACAGTTTCATCCTGCAAACGCCGACTGCTGTCTTCGTCGACGTCACGACCACGTGACAGTATTCTCACTTCATTAGTCACATATCAGCAGTGGAACTTGCCGGGGTTCCATGTGCATATTAGATGCGAATCATCTCTTGCTCGGGGGTATGTCCCACGGCCTGCTTGTCCGCACTGACACTACGCATGCGCAAGTCTCCTCCTTCCCTCTCTGCAACAGCTGCGCGTTACTCTCTCCACTTCTCTCCCAGCAGCTGCTTGCGCTTCTCTTGCGTTCTCGCTTCTGCGCTCGCGGCGTATGCGCTACTCTCCTCATCTAGTCTCCTCTCATTCAAGCCGGTAGAGCGCTGCGCGCGCTGTCCAGCGCTTGCTTCGCTTGACTCCTGTGAAATGCGGGCTCGACATGCCGAAATTCTCTCCTGCGCAGCGCCGCGATGAGCGCCAGCGCATGCGCGTCCCCTCCCCCTCTCTCTTTCCTCTCCTACGCGGCTTCCCTCTCGCAAGCCTGTCGGCGGCGTTCCCCGCTCGCCCTGTGAGAATTATTGGCTAGGCCTAGAGGGAAGACACGACGCGCTTCTCTTCGCGTTCCACGAGGCGAGGTGGGTAGCATTCCCAACGAACGATCAAGTGCTCCGCCTTCGCATCGCCTCATGGTCCCCTTTAGCGGGAGATGGTGTAATATTTATTAGCTGTTAGGCGATGTGTGAGTTGTACAAGACTAATTTATTCGCATTGATATAAGTCAGTTGAATCTGTTGAACCACGTTTTTGAGTCATCTAGTTTCTTCCTTCTCGTTATTTTGCTGTTGTGCATTATTGCTTATGAAAAAGTAAAAGCATTATTTATGAAAAAGTAAAAGCAATAGTATTTCATTCAGGTCTTTTTTTAGTCTTTTTAATGGCGATAAAACTTCGTGTGCCGTGTAACATTAGTTTTATTTGAAGCTTTCGGGTGACGTCTCACTCGCATTCGCCGCTGCATGCTGCAATAGTAATTTTTTCTGCTTTATGTCTCTCTGCGCTGAAGGACGACAGCAATAAGCTGAGCAAGAATGTAGATACAAGTGTCTCGTCAATGGAAGTCGAAACACCGCGCCACCACGGCCTGCGATCTTTGCTTCGAGCTGGTAATCTGTCGAGTCACCCTTGTGCCAAAGAACGCGGAGAAGCTCTATTTGTTATGCATTATTGGTAGGGCGTGCCTACGAAAAACCATGCGCACACAGGTGCAAAATTTAACTGTTATCAATCGGGCCAGCTGAACAGACAACTCTACGCTAATAAACGAGTTGACGCATCAAAACACAGCAGATTGTGCATCAAAACACAGCAGCTGGCTGAGGTTGGTAGATTAAAAGTGGTTACTACCGTCAAATACAGCCAGCGTCTCAAGATCTGGCAACGTTCCTTTTGTTCCATCATGGTGGAACCGATGCGGTTATAGGTTTCAATGCATGGACCCTGTGGGAAGCTTTTCCTCAGAGTCGGAATATTAACTCTACGCTTGATCCGCAACGTGAAGGCTAGGTGCAGAGGTCTCCCCCAAAAGAAGCCGCAAGTTGCGAAGACGCTGGCTGGCTTCCCGGGTCGTTCAGCGCCAAGATACGTTGTCGGGAAAAGACACTTCTGCCAGGTTTATTGGCGCGAAGCTTTCCCAACATGGCGAACGAAACGGTCACAAGGGTGCGCACAGTATCTGCCGGTCGCAGGCACTCCATCTTTCTCGTCTTCTTCCATGCGCCGCGGGAGTACGGTTTCCAACATGGTCTATACGCGAAAGACTATAAAAACAACTTAAGCAATATATAGCCTAATTATGCCGTTAATTATTACGTCAGACCATATACCTTAATTATCATAAGCCAAACACGCGGCCCAAGAACTGTCCTGCCGGCCACTCACTATTTTATAATTCTGCCCTTTAGACTACGAAACGGTTGAATATTACCTGCCCTTTGATGGTCCAAGGGGAAGCACTGTTTCCTAATTTTAGCACTATTTCCATTTTTGACGTTGTATACAGCAGTATTACCAAAATAAGTGGAAACAGTGTTATGACTTGCACTACTCGCTGCCAAAAGGCCCGCGCTGGAATCCTGCGTGGAAGTGTTGTGCAGTGAAAGTGAGGCAAAGGAAAACTTCGTACGACGTTGAGGTTGTTCAGTTGGAAATTTTTTTTTCTCGCTTAAAACAAAAACTACTCTTTTCAAGCTTTCTCTATGTCATACTAACAAAGCATACTACACAGCGATGCATAAGTCATGTTGCGACTTGGACCGCTACATTGCGAAAATGAAGCCGCAATATGGGCCAAAATACTATTTTTACCAATTTTGTCACAGTATTGTGGCAATGTATAGCTTCGTTTCATCCTGCAGTATTTTGGTCACTTATTAAAGGAACATAGAAAGCCCGAAAATATTAATATATTACTCGTGGAAAAATTTGTGGTCTTTCTAAAAAACGGCAAAGATGCAGCATTTTGGGATAATTCATGAAGGCCAATAATAATGACAGTTAATACAAAAATGAGTAAACTATCATATTCGTGAAATATCGGCGCCTTGAGATTAAGAAAAACGATGGCTGATCCCTCTGTCATAGGAACCGGTATAAAACGAAAGTGAAACGTGTCGTCACAGAAGTTGTTGATTGCTCTAGTGCTTTGGTATATATAAGATTGTATAATGTATATTGTTGTTTGGCAGATGTAGCACCGCCTGATGTGGACGCACTCACGTTGACGCCTACTGGCACATCTTCGTACCGACGACTACCGCCCATGATCATGATTTAACCCTTGCGGTAGCTGAAATTCTCAACATACACATAGACACCGAATATGTATAATCCCGCGCACATATGACATCAAGCACGTAATAAAACATTGATACTCGGTATGCACTCCTCCAAAGCGTCGTGAAACGCGAAGAGAAACGGCACGCGCGTTGTGTATTTCCGCTGGCCTGACAGTTAATTCTCACAGGGCGAGCGGGGAACGCGGTGCGACAGCCAGGCGAGCGTCGGAGAGCCATTTTTTATATGGATGGACGCTATGAGCGAGGCTTGAACTGAAGCCACCACCTCGGGGTGTGTTAAACGAAATTGCACTTGTATTGGAAACACGCCGAATGGGACGGTCGCAGCAACGGCGCGTTTTATTGTTTTGTTTTTCGAGCTTGGTGGCACACATGTCACCACCCCGTATAAAGGGGACGCTCACAGCATCCGTCCATCCATTCATGCAAGAGCACTGTGAGAGGAAAGTGTGAAAGCTAAAAGGCGCGTTCATGTAGCCTCCTCGTCACGCAATGTCAAAAACGATATGGTAAATATACTCTAATGGTACTTTGGTGACCAATCCAGATGATATCACGGCAGGATTTGAGAATAACTACCGAACATTGTTTAGTGCTAGTACTTCTGCTCAGAATGTTCAACTTCTTGATCAATTCGTGTCCCTCATTAAGCCATTAACAGATGAAGATTGTTCACTTCTAATGGGTCCTGTTACTCAAAAAGAGCTAGAAATTGCCATCGATCCATTACTTTTATCGAAAACACCAGGCCCTGATGGAATATCAGGCGAATTTTATAAGGCATTTAAGTGACGTCTATGTCCCATTCTTATGAGAATTTTCTCAGAGGCGTTAGAGATTGAGGCTCTTCGGCAGTCTTTCACCAAAAGTCACACAATTTTGATTCCAAAGAGTACTGATAAAGAAAAATTACGCCATGCTGATGGCTACAGGCATATAACGTTATATAACGTAGACTAGAAGATTTTTGCCAAGATTTTAGCTAATAGGCTGCAGTTTGTTATGTCGATTGTTGTTGGACACCATCAAACACGTGGACTGAAAGGCCGTTCTATACAGACTAACACCCCCATCGCTTGAACTATTCTAAGTTTTTGCTCAACTTGTTTTGACCAACTTGCATTACTGCAAGTTGACCTCGCAAAAGCATTTGGTCGAGTCTCTCACTCGTTTCCGTTTTCCCTTTTACACCAAGCTAATGTCGGCTCAACATTGTTAGAGGGAGTGAAACTTTGTTATAATCATTGTTCTGCCCGCCTAATAGTGAACGGTGATCTCTCGCAGCCTATACCTATCAGCTCTTCTGTTAAGCAGAGATGTCCTATGTCGCCGCTCCTTTTTGTAGCGTTAGCTACACTTGCCTAGCCAGAGCAGGTTTCGCGGGGGTCATCATGAGCCGTGCTGCGCATGCGCGCGCGACTCGCCGCTGCTGCTCTGCGCATTCGAGAGGGGTGACGTCGTAGCCATGGCGCGCGCAGCTATTAGATGCGAAGTATCTTAAGGCGGAGCTCAATCCGGTGGTAGGGTGCGGCGTGACCACCCTTACTGCGCATGCGCATACCCTCTCCACACACCTCCTCTCCACTCCCCCTCACCATTCCCCTGTCATCTACCGTCTCCCATTTCCACGCTCCACTAACCTTCTCCCCTTTCCCTCTCCACTCACCCTCTCCCCACCCCTCTCCCATTACCCTCTCCACTTCCTCTATCCCTACTCCCTTTCCACTCTTCCTCTAAAACGCGGGCTAGACATGCCGAAATTCTCTCCTGCGCAACGCCGCGATGAGCTCGAGCGCATGCGCATCCCCTCTTCTCTCTCCTCTCCTACGCTGCCCCCTCTCACCCACCTGTGGACCGTGTTCCCCGCTCGCCCTGTGATAATTAACGGCTAGGCTAGATGGAAGATACGACGCGCGTAGCGTCGCTCTTCGCGTTCCACGACGCGAGCTCGGTAGCATGCCCAACGAACGCCAACGGAACGCGATCGTGTAATTGCTCCGGCTTCGCATCTACTCATGGTCCCCTTTAACGGGAGATGGTGTATTCGCCTTCGCTGTGCAGTCGCCGCTGACAGTGCGCTGGTGCCGCTTGATAGCGCCTCTGACTGGCGTTTCCAGGTCGCTAACGCCATGGAGAAGGAGAGCGCAAATGCTGCTCAACGGCGCAGAAGAGCCGAGAAGCTTATGTCATCGGATCCCGAAGTAGTTGCCTGGCAATGAGCGCTTCAGCCTAAGAAGAATGAACAGAGGAACGCTAAACGTGCTGCGGAAAGCTAAACGTGCTGCGGAAATCTGGAAAGCTCAAAATAATCAGCTGAGCCTTTGCTAACGCTACGTATATCCGGCATAGCCGAGCTAAGCCACTGCAAATTTTTTTCTCTACACTTAGAACCGATGTGCTTGCATATTCATGGCTTCAGACTGCTAGAGAATGAAGTTAAAGCTTTAGCATATGCAGATGACATTGCCTTTTTTGTACTGACCAACCCAGCATTGAAAGGATTGTTGATGTAGTAGAGCAATTTGGTAGCGTCTCAGGCGCACAGGTGAACTGTTCTAAGGGTTCAGGTTTGTGGTTTGGGTCACACCTGATCAGTTTGCCGGTATTGAGTGGTCTGTGGTGCCACCAAAATATCTTAGTGTTCCACTAAGTGCACACAAGTCAAGCACACACTACTGGCAAGATAGGGTGGCAGGCCTTGAGAGTTATGCTAAATCTTTTATACCACATAACCTTTCAATTTTCGTCAAAGCGGAAACGTGCGACAAGTCTTTGGCTACAAAACTTTTCTATGTACTACAAGTGCTCCATTGTGCTAGAGCACATATTCAGAGCTTTCATCGTAAATTTGCAACATTTATATGGTCATCAACATATGGATCCACGAGACGAGACAATCTATTCAGGCCAGTTAGTGCAGGTGCGCTAGGTCTCGTACATCTGTACGTGTGGCAAATTGTATCTCGCTACTTCTTTTTCCGCGACGCTTCCCATCCTTGCATTCTCGCAGGTAAACCTGGTAAATGTGCTACCTGATCTAGTAGTTTCATCCGATTCTTCTCCACCACCATGTTTAAGGGGATTTATGCGAGAAGTTCATTTCTCTGTTCGTTTTTTAACAGTTCGGTTTTCAAATAAAGGTTTGTACACTGTATCACGGAAACATCTTTACAGAGATTTGATAACGATGTCTTTACAGTGACTTGGTATTGTTACAGGGATTATTTATTCAGCAAGAACTGGTCGAGCTAACACTGCACAGAGTGCACAGGAACGCAGGTCAAAAGGCAGCCCCCAGACTCTGCCCCACAGCAACAACGTCGTCGTCGTCTTCATCCATCCGGTATCAATGCGGCGCCCGTGCCAGAGTGACCTTTCCATACCCGTGACATTACCCCGGCCGGCAAAGCACCGTCCCGGTGCCTGTTACGGTTAGAAGGGCGTGTCACCGTTGTAGGGTTTCAGGCGAGAAACATGCACGATGTGAGTTCTGGGTGTAGCAGTCGATGAGTTGGTGGTCGGGGAAATCTTATAGGTGACAGGCGTCACCTGGCGCAAGACTCGGTAGGGCCCAACGTATTGCGACAGAAGCTTCTCGCAAAGGCCAACACGGTGAGATGGGAGCCAGAGTAGAACGAGAGAGCCCGGAGGAAAATCGGCATCCCTATGTCGACTATCATAGAGGTACTTTTGTGCAGTCTGGGATGACGAGAACCGAGCGCGGGCTAATGTACGTGCGATGAGAGCACGGGTGATGGCATCTTGAGCGTACGAAGTGGTGGATGGTGGGTCAGGCAGAAGCGGGGTGTCGAAAGGTAGTAAGGGATCACGGCCAAAGAGAAGATAAAAGGGTGAGTAGCCGGCAGTTTCACGAGGCGACGAGTTGTAGGCGAAGGTGACGAACGGGAGGGCAATGTCCCAATCGCTGTGGTCATCAGAAACGTACATGGAAAGCATGTCCGTCAGTGTGCGGTTTAGGCGTTCGGTAAGCCCGTTGGTCTGAGGGTGGTAAGAAGTCGTAAAGTTGTGTCGAGTAGCACAAGATCGAAGTAAGTCGTCAACCACACGAGACAGGAAGCAGCGACCACGATCTGTAGGTAAGTGACGAGGAGCGCCATGCTGGAGAATGATGTCGTAAAGAAGGAAATCTGCAACGTCCGTCGCGCAGCTGGTCGGTAGCGCTCGAATGATTGCATACCGAGTAGCAGTATTGTCACCGTACATGACTCTCCTAACTGCAGTGAATACTGTGTGATAGTGATAGATCACTTGTTAGGGGCCCCATATATCGCGTGTCTGCTTAAAAAGAGCGCATTTCTGTAGCGTGTGTTCCCTGGTGAAGGTCGGTCCCCGGCTGAAACGTCGGTAAAATAAAGTGTTCCTTTTGCACGTCCTCTACTTCGTAGTATTGATTCTACTGGATCGAAGGACACTTCCTTTCTGGTATATATATATATATATATATATATATATATATATATATATATATATATATATATATATATATATATATCGTGATGCTCAATCATGATTCGGGGGCCCCGCAAGGAGCAAATAGGAACGAAAAAAGAGCGCAAAGAAGCGCGTGCGAGACACGGCGTATTACCATCCCTTGGCGAAGAGAGAGCTTCTGCAGCTGCCAACAACTATAGCGGGTGCCAAAACCGGTGACAAAAGCTACGCCTTCGTTAGAGGCTCCCGCACCGAGCTCCGTATATCATGGGACGCGACTTTATGAAGACCGCGGCGTTTTTCCTTTCGGCTCGTTGCAGGAAAGCTGCTTCATTGATTCTCGTCACCGCCCGAGAAAACGCTGGAAATCACCGCGACCTTACACAATGAGTGGCCTCCTCCATTTTGTCGATGTTGGCGGGTCATGGGTTGTTTCCCTCCGAGCGGACATCCTCGCTCGCAGAACCGGCTCGGCCGCGCACGTTCAGAGTTCTGCAGCAAAACCTGATTTCTACCGATGCAGGGCGCCAGAACTGAGAGCATTGCTCGGGTGTCGGTGCGTGCGCTCATTTCATTTCTAGAAACTAAGCATGGCCTCCATTTTTTCGTCACTGCCCCTCTATCTCTCTCTCCTGGCGCCTATTTCACCGCGTCGTCTTCATGACAGTCACAATAGTCAAGTAGAGAGTCCGCATACTCACGTAAAGCGCCTGGAATAGTTTCACATAGGACGAACAGTAAATTAAAGCAAGGACAGCCTGCTCGCAAACGAAAGCCGCTGGTGCTGTGATGCCCCACGTAAGTAAATTATATGAGAAATGGTTTTACTACAGAATGAGGCACAATGAATGCTTCAACCATGCATATATAGGCTGAATTTACGCTTTCGAGAGCACTGTGAAAGCATCGACAGTTGTGAGACCAGTGCACACAGAGAATTCAACTGCACAGCGAAAGCATGTTCGGTGTCACTGATGGCTGGCTGCTCTGTTATGAACACAGTGTGTAAAGTAGCGCCGCAACTGCACTCTGTAGCTGCCAGCGAACTGCGGTTCGGTTAAGGTTTATGCCGGTCATTACCACAAAAAAAAGAGGCCGCCCAAAAAAAGCTCGGTAGTGACCATGTGTGCCATGCAGGACGTCCGGAGCTTCTCGGGAACCCGAGTTTGCTCCGAGCTCGCACTACGGCGGTCATATCAAAAAGACAGTGCGGAGCACGCGATGGCAGCTTTGATAAAAATGGCTACAAGAACGAGCATGGCGTCACAAAATGCATGTGTGGCATTTGCGGTGGTTTTCAAAGAAACACTGCGTACGAACAAGTCAGCGCCGCCACTGAGCCGACATTTCAACAGTGCACCGACGTCAGCGTGTCAACTTTATCGCGCTGAGAGTAGACAAACGCTGCGTAGAAGGAACGACACCGGACAACACAAGCGCGGACTATCAACTGTTTATAAATACAGAATCAGGACAATAATTTCCCTTCGCACCATGATAGAGAAATTCGCGAGTCATTCTCATCCACAAGTTCAACGCTGTCTCATCTGGCATAAATGAAAATCCAGGCAAGCTGACGTTTCTTTCGGCGCGGAACTAGGTTCTAGTATCATCACAATCTAATAATAATCACTGTACACGCAGATTTTTGCTGCACGCTTTCGTAGCATCCCTTTTCTTTGCTTTTTGTTGCCGATGTTCGCACCCCTTCACTTGTTTAGTGACGCATCTTGTCATGTTCAAGCTCTTTTTCTCTCTTTCTTTTTTTCCTATATGCGTTGACAGAATTGCATTTTTGTTTGTAGATCTTCTT
Organism: Rhipicephalus sanguineus; assembly: GCF_013339695.2. Taxonomy (NCBI): domain Eukaryota; kingdom Metazoa; phylum Arthropoda; class Arachnida; order Ixodida; family Ixodidae; genus Rhipicephalus; species Rhipicephalus sanguineus. The sequence goes on along the minus strand of NC_051176.1, from coordinate 9,430,735 downwards.
ACGGCTTTCAAATTATTAGTCACGCATCTGTTTCATGGAAGCACCTATTCTTCAGATACGTTTACACGCCTTTGCAATGACCTGTTGTTGTAACCGTGCATAACTCGCCTTACTGTAGCGATTACTGTGTGATAGTAATAGATCACATGTTAGGGGCCCCTTATACCTCGTATATATATATATACACAAACAAAGAGGCGGAGACAACATAAGAACAACTTAAACACTCACCCATGTGCAAGAAACACATCAAGAGAGGAGCTATCCTCAATCCGACGCCCACGTGTCTTGCGGTCTATCTGCTTCCTTGCCCTGAAGGAATGCCACTTCCGCTTTTGTTAGGGATAGTGAAGGAGCGCTAACACCGGAATCTCCGCCGGCGCGATGCATTGCGAAGGCTTCGATGATTTCCTTTCTTTTGAGTTATTCCATCCTGAAACAATGGTGGTGTTATCCAATTTAGCAGACGATGACGAAGAGGACCAAGAGGGCGCTCGCCGGCCGCGCGACGAGCTAGAATGTACACGCCGACCATGATGATTATACACGTGGCCTCGGCCATTAGCTCCAGCCGCCGGGTTGTAGGTGCTCGGGCAGAGCTAATCTCAGAGGCCACGGTGCTGATTATTTTAAGGGACGCTTAGTGAAGACATTACAGGCTTGAAAATGAATTTACACAGCCCGTATTTCTAAAAATATCGTTAGTAAAAGTCTCTGCCACTTTACTTGCATGCGTACACTTCTGCATTCGGTGGAACGACAAACGAATGAAAGATGATGCCTCTGGTTTGCAGACACCGCCCAACTTTGTCGACCGCCCTTGACGTGACGCCACGTTCCATTGTAACCAATGGAACGCAGCACGCGCTGGGGGAAAGATCTGACCGTTTTGTATTGTTAGCTCGTTCAAAAGGGGGTGTCGCCAGAGCTCGGAAAGATTCCCAGTTTCGGCAAACTCCGGCCATCATGGCATGGCATCATGTCCTAAGCCGACAAGGTAGCGCACGTGCTCAAAGGAATCGTGGACGATGCATTTAGCCTCCTTGTGTTCAGAGGCTGTTCAACCGTACAAGATGTTATTAATGGGTGCCGACGCTTTGAAGAGGCTAAAATCCGTCGAATTGCGCACCATCTCACCCGTTTTCTTAACACTGCTGCGACGTCAACGCGTGAGGACCATCCTACAGAGACCAAGCCCACCCCCTAGTCCGATGGCATTACCAAAATCGTTCGATGCGAAATTGAAGCCATATCGCCCGCATCCTCGGGGCACTGGCATCCAGCCATCCTCAGCCGGCCATACAGAGCCAACAACTGGCAAACGCTGACCTTCCATCCCTGAGCAATGTATGGGTAGGGGGCCTTTGTCAGGCAGTTGCATCTGCCTTTAGCCATTTCATCCCAGACAACGACTGTCTGAACAAAGTTCAAAATCAAATTCAGACGATCTGTTCTACGCACTGCCCGGACGTTGTCACTCGGACTACCTGAACCGCCTTCAGCAGCTCGGAGCAAGGCGGCATTACCGCCGCCCTGCTCCGAGTAACCGTGACCCTCATGCGTGGAGGACGCCTTACGACATGCCGATTCACATTCGTTGCGAACCTGTGGGACACATTTCGCGTTATTGCCGAAGCGCGTGGACAGCCCCATCACGGACAAGCTTCTACAACTGCCTTCATCAACCTGTCGTTCTAACCAAGTGCCCTCACGCCGCGACGACTCAGCAAATTATGTCGCTAACACTACGACCACCATCCATTACAGCCTCTCGCCTTCACCACGACCTAGAGTTTCCCGGTGCCCGCCACCACGTCGTTATCCGTCCTGCAACCAACGTTTTCCTTCGAGAAACTCGTGCAGTTGAAGCTGCTGGTATGTCTGCCAATCAAATTCCTCTGTTGATGATTCCCACAATGAGAACCCGATCGATGTTGATGTGGACGGTATACCTGTTACAGCTTTGGTTCACACTGGCACCCATAATTCTGTAATGAGCTCTCGCATTCGTGGCCGGTTAAAAAATGTCCTGACTCCAGCCCCTTCAGGCTGTGTTCGTTGGGCTGACGGCGGTGCGGCTACCGTAGTTGGCTTCTCCACAGCACGCGTTACTATTGCCGACAAATCAAACTTCCGTTCTCACCGACTCCACCAACGATGTTGTCCTGATTTTTTCCCACCCGTTCCGCCCATATTCGTCAAATTACCCACATGGATGGAGGGGACTGGCAGGCACACTGGACACGGAAGACCTCTTCATAGTTCTATGTGTACACGGCACAGGTAGTGTCTTGCAAGTGTGCAGGTGAATGACAACAGTCGACTCATAGAGGGTCTGCTAACCTAGTAGGTTGGCAGATCCCTATGCATTCAGTGCAGCAATGTTGATGATCTGTGTAAATAGGTGCTTCCATCTCATTTTCCCACGAATAAAAATTATGAAGTTATACGCAGCTTGATTGTGGAGGTAAATCTCCCATGCCAATATTTCTCTAGCTGCTGACGATGTTTCGTGATGGCACTAAGCTTTTCTTTTGAGTTCATGATCATCTGCTTACAGAGCGTAGTGGCTCGACTGTGTCAGTTCATTGCCATAGAACTATGCTTGTCTTTGCCCTTTACGAAAGGAGGAGGGAGGAGGATCAACTTTTAGACGCCATGAAATGGGTCAGGTGAGGGGGGATGGGTGCAGGGAAAATGTAGCCGATGGGCCCTCGGGCCGCTTTAGGTGCCGAAAGTCCTGCGCTCGGCGACCCCCATGGCCCAGCACACTATCCGGAGTTGGTCGTCCGTCGTGAGCTGCGCAAAGCAGCCTCCCATCGCTCCTGTCTCTCAGCCCCCTATTTGGCTTGTTTGGACAATGGCGATACGTGTGATTAAAGTCGGCTCGCGGACTCGAGCAGAGACGACAATGGGGTAAGGCGTCACCCTGATGAATTTAAGAAACTCGTTTTCCCGGATCAAAACAGAAGCAGTCTTCCCGATTTCTTTCGTTCCATCAGGCAGAAGGCATTCATTCGCACAGCCGTCTTCCCCCTCCTCCTCAGCCGTTTGGGAGTGATACTTCACCAAAAGGCTCTGGTATATCCCTGCGGCATCTGTTGCCGTCTCCCGAGTCTCAAATGACCGTAAAAACGGCATTCTTCTGAAGAAAATACTGGTTTGATCTCTGAGGCAACCTACAACGCATAATGTTTGTTCAGTGGGTATTTTGAAACTTGACTTTCCGTATCCGACTGATCCGCCCAGTCCAGCCCATGATCGCCTGCGTTCTGCTGAACATGTCCCTTTGTCACCGCAAACAGTGACCTGCATCGCCATAACGCCCTCAACACCTGACGACTATATATCAGCTCGCGGCCATCGCATCAGTTCTATTAACGCAGCATGGCGTTTCTTTTCCACCCATTGTTATTATCCGTGCTTCCATTCCTGTGCAGAACTTTGCTCTGTGTCCAAATGTGTTGCTGCATGGAATCTCCCTCGCCATGCTCACGCTTTTCTTATTACTAGGTGATTTTCAATCTTCCTAACCTAAATTGGAACACTGATCCACTACGTGTATCACCTCCTTCGGTACAGACCAATGCTTTCATAGACATGTGTTCTGTGTTTTCAACCAACGAGAATAACGAGCACTGCTTCAAATACCCTTGACCTAATTTGGATTAACTCGCCCGACTTAGCTTCTAAAATTACTTATGTGCCTTGTATCAGCGATCGTTCTCTGCTTGCCTTTCGCCTTAAAATGCCACCCCCCAAACGAACCAATGAGACAAAAACCATATGTGATTTGAAAAAAGCAAACTTAGATGCCAATAATACTGAATTGTAGCTTAATAGCGTTTGCTGTCGGGCTAGTTGGTGCACGTAAGACACGGAGTGCGCTTGTCCGTGTCTTACGTGTCTTCTACGTTCCTGTCTTAACATTTGCGCCATCAATTGAAGTTCAGATACCGAATTGTCAAGTTTTGTAGATTCCTTTATTGTTCATTTCAATTATCGCTGTGTCCAATCTAATTAAGAACTTACGAAGGAATAGATTTCTAATGGTACCATCATCTCTAATCACCAGGCACCATGGTCAAACTTCTACATCAGACGCCTATCCAACCGTAAAAAAACGACTTGATAGATCAGCTAGACTAGCGCCTACTGAACACCGTTGGGCGATTTACAAAACTGCACCCAACGCTCGCATTACCGCCTTAAAATCCTTTAAGTTACATTTTCTTTCTCGGACACTGCCAGAAATGCTCTCAGCTAATGCACGTAAATTTTGGCGCGTAATAAACCCTTTCCCAGGTACCAAGTATACTTCTAGCAGATGATTTTGACAATCCTGTTCCTACTGACATGTGCGCCGATCTTCTTAATGACACTTTTAAAAACTGCTTTTGTCAAGTTGGTTACGTCATCCTACCCCGTGTGCAGAATTTGAACTATATTGCCATGCTACCAATTTTGAGTCATCCTTCCGTTATGGGAATACTCGCCCATTCATTGTTCTCCTGGCCACGATAATATCGGCACTACATTTCTGGAAAGCACGATCACTTAAAGCTCATTGATACTGACAAAAATCTTTCAACAATCCTTAGACACATCTACTATTCCAACGCAATGGAAAATGCGGAAGGTGGTTCCAATGTTTAAGTCGGGTAATAAACACTCTCCGAATAATTGTCGCTCTATTTCGCTAACAAGCACTTCCTGTGACTTTATTAGAACATGTCTCTTCACCAACCTTATTCACTGTTTTGAATTCTTTTTGTAGCGTTAGTTACACTGGCCTAGTCGAGCCAGTTTCGCGTGCCTCTTCAAGAGCCGTGCTGCGCATGCGCCAGGATCAGTGATGTCACGCACCGGAACCGGCACCAGCCGCGCACTCTGCCACCGCCGGTCTGCGCTTTTCAGAGGAGTGACGTCGTAGCCGTGGCCGACGTAGTGGCGCCGGTGCGCGCGCAGCTATTCGCCTTCGCTGTGCAGTCGCCGTCTGACTAGAGGTGTGCGCCGCCGCCGCCGCCCGTTTTGGTCACGCCGCTCGCGCCGCCGCCGAAGTCCCTAGAGAGATCACGCCGCCGCCGCCGCCGCCGCCGCCGCCGCGCAATAAGTGCGGCGCGCCGCCGTTAATGTTTTCTTTTAATTAGAATGGGGAATCACGAAATGAAATACAGCACTTCGCCGGAGGAGCTCTTCTCGATGTGTCCATGTAATGAACTGTCTATTTCAGCGGCCGCTGAATAGCGGGAGCTCAGCGAGAAGCGCGCCCCCTGTTTCCGGTTCTTGTTCTGCAGCGCCATCATGACATCACGAAGCTTTCAAACACTCTCGACACAAATGATAGGGAGGGAATGCGCTTCAGTGCAACGAACGCAGCCCACAGAGATCCGATTTTCGGTGCACATGTCTTTTGATTGTGTTAGCCATCGATTGAGGTTTAATGCGGCCGCTCGTCTAACGCAGCTGTAAGGTCGGTACGCATTCCCTGCATCGTTCTCAAACATCTGGGACACATTATTTGCAAATTAAGACTTGAAAATTTCCTGTTTCTGTGCATTTCGTCCACTCTCTCCTTACGCTAGGAATGTCCTGGCGGGTTCGGTGCGGCGACGTGGTCAAGAGCGAGGTGACATCACGGCTCACCTTTTTTCGAATCACTGAATGCGCTCTGCCGAATTGGACTGTGGACACCTCCTGTGGATGAACGCATCGAGAGTAGCTCCCCAGAAGTTGCATTATCTTTTTCTTCTCCAGAAATATCACGAGTATTGCCTGACCATAACGCCGCCGCGTCCTCCAGCCTTAAAGGGCGAAGGCGCAACTCGTTGGATAGCATATTCTTGTAGTCTTGGACCTAGTACACTGTGCATAAATAAATAAAATAGATAAGTAATATATATATCTCGGTGCGTACACTTTTTCTTTTCATTCTTACTCGAGTAAATCGGTAAATAAAACAGAAGTAAAGAGAATGGCAAAGTCAGAGTATAGCTGAACTAGTTGGTGGGTATTCATGTTAAGAAGACATGACGTGGAAACACGGACATAAGAGAAAAGTCGACAGAGTGAACAGCTATCTCTCACGTAGACCTACTAGCACTTCATTTATATAGGTATGGCTTCTTACGCGGAAATATACAGATAAATATTGGTGCCTACCTTCGGTTCCGCCGCTGTGTGATTTTCCGTTGTTAGCGGCGTTTGTGATGTCTTTACTACTCTCCTGTGTCCGTGTTTGCACACCCTGTTTTTATAAAGGGCCCCTAACAGCCTGAAAATACAACAAAAAGCAAAAAAAAACAAGCGCGTTATTCTCTTTTGGCGTTTCTTGTCTTTTGGTGCACTTCGTGATGCCAGAACGGTGATTCACGTGACAAATTATCAGGGTACATACTCTCGAATGGTTCATATAGGCATGCTTTATGAAGAAATAAGTGGCGAGGAGATGCCCCCTGTAAGAAGGGTATTGAAGGTGAGAACGAAACCAATGGAAAAGGCGCCGGATTATATGATTCTTCCAACGGACGCACTCTTTACAGCAGAGACAATGCAGCTTTCCAGGAAAAAGGCGAGCCCACTTCGACGGTTTTTGCATAATTTTTATTGCGTTAGAAATTGTATGGACACTCAGGACAGGTTTTCACCATGTTCTGTATAAACTCTAAATCCATAACATCGCTCCTCGCATTGTATGTTCTACCCGCGAGTAAAAGCCCGCGAGCGTTGGCAAGGAACATGGCTAAAGCAGAGATGAAACAAGCTGGCCATCTCCGTCACACGGAATAACATCAACCCGCGTGCGAGGCCTGCCGTCGATTGCTCCTCAAGCAGAAGGAAGCGCCCGCCCGTCATTTGCTGGGCGAATGAGCAGAAGGGATGTCTGGGGTGAGGGACTGCGTAACTCGAGCAGGAACTGTGAACTTTGGCTATAAGGGCGCGGTCGAGAGCTCTGGCACGCGCGCTATTTCGACATACATCCCCAGCGAACGGCTCGTATACCTTCTAGGCGCTGTGAGCGCTGTGATCTCACTGCTTCGCGCTCGGACCACTGATACGACAAACTGACCAAAAACCCGGGAGCGGCGCGGGAGCGGCCGCTCTCCCGGGAGCGGCCGTATTGCCATACACCAGCGTTTTGTAGAGTTAAGTGAGATCCGAGCGAAAAGAGTTAGCTGCTAGCCCTCGTTCATGTAACATTACGGCATGTACTTATCGCATTCACTGCTTCGCCCTCCCCCCCCCCCCCCCCCCCCCCCGCACCGCGCCGCCGCCGGTCCGATGAACCCTGCGCCGTTCACGCGCCGCCGCCGGAGGTGGAAACACCGGCGGCGGCGCGCCGGTGATTTTGGGTCCGGCGCACATGTCTACGTCTGACACTGCGCTGGAGCCGCTTGATAGCACCTCTGACAGGCGTTTGCCAATGCGGTATAGCCATGGAGAAGGAGAGCGCAAATGCTGCTCAACGGCGCAGAAGAGCGGAGAAGCTTAACTCGTCGGGTCCCGAAGAAGTTGCCTGGCAAAATATACATGTGCCACATAACTCGTATACCGTGTGTGTGTCATTGGAGCAGCAGTAAGCACGATAATCAAGCTAATCCTACACAATAAGGAAAGCTAAGAATTATTAGCTGAACCTTTGCTAACGCTACATTATCCTGGCATAGCCGAGCTAAGCCACTGCAACATTTTTTTTTCACACCAGCACAGCGTGGTTTTAGCAAATATTTGGCACGGTTCTGTTTGGTGTCACAGAAGTCTGGCAACTTGGGGCACACCACGGACGCTGACAAAATACTGAGAAGCGCGAAGCGGCTCGTGTTTTACGTGCGCCCCAGTGACACGGGCACGGATGCACGCCTGCCCCGAAGGGGCAGCCGCGCGGGCTAAACAGCGCGTGGCCGCGATAGCGGCCAGTAGCGCGTGACCGAGACCCTGCCAACCGGCCATTGAGCGTTAGCGAAATGGCCGCACTCGCGAAGCGAGGGCGAAGCCACGATTAGGTTTCCGCGCCCGAAGGGCTCAGAGGGCCTTCACTGAGCAACAGGGAAAAACTGCCGGCAACTTTGCACGCGTCCGTGGTGTGCCCGTGTCGTATCACTGGGGCGCACTGCCCCAAGTTGCCAGACTTCTGTGACACCAAACAGAACCCTGCCCAATATTTTTCATGCGAGTGACAGTTCAAATCGTTCACTCAAAAACTGCATAAGATTCCGGAACGTTCATCATGTGCCGGTTGTATTTTATAGACTTTAGTAACGCTTTCAACGAATTCTGCCACCAACCACTGCTAAGTGTACATAATCTTTGTGTACTAAGCATACATAATCTTTACAATAAGTGTACTAAGCATACATAATCTTTACAATAACTTACTCAAGTGGATTGAGTGTTTTTATGTAACAGTGTTCAATACGTGGCTGCTAACGATCACAATTCGTCATCTGCAGCGGTTCACTCAGGTGCACCACAAAGGTCAGTGCGTGGTCCACTTCTGTTTCTAATTTATATTTACGAGCTCACGTCTTCAATTTATCCTACCATTAATCTTTTTGCAGACGATTGCGTCATTTTTCATGAAATAACCAGTGACATTGACAGTTTATGCATTCAATTTGACCTTAACATCATAGCAGCTTGGTGAAACACTGCGATGATTTTTCATGTTCTACTGATCCGCTGGCGGAAAGCGTTCGTTAGCAACATGTTCACTAACGAGCAATCTTTTACCATTTCTTCTCAGAGAGAACTTCTGCGGCCAAGACACGTCTCAGAAGTATTGTAGTGGCACAAAGCATCACATGATATCACTGCTATGCCCACTATTGCAACTTCTAGCCCTACTTACCAGCTGATTTGTATTGTCAAAAAAGCTTTAGGGTGACCTAAAAAAATTGAGTATATCTAGGTCAAATAACAAAGCGGTTCCGCATTAAACAATTAGAGTGAACAAGTATACAGGGTGTTTCACGTAAGTAGAAATAAGTATTTTTTTTAGCTAGTTGACCGCGACTGCATGAGACCAACGGCATATGGTTTACCGTCCTCTTGCGCTCGTTATAGTAAGCGTGGTCACAGGCTTAGTTCTGCTGAATGCGGGGGCCAAATGCTACAGCTCGCCCTTAAACCACTGTCGCTGTAAAAGAAACCAAATGAAACCACTGACAGAACGACCGGCTCCCTCGTACGGGCTTTTAGTTAACCTCCCTGCCTTCTCTCTCTCTCTTCTTTGTTCTTGTTTTCCAAGCGGGATCGCTTCGCTCCCGCATGCCGTTGTTTAGTTCAGCCAATCACACGCGACAGCAGATGTGTAGAGCGTAAAATATTGCGCTTTACGGGTCGTGTGTGCAGAAAATGACTCTCGAGAGAAATGATTGGCTGACATCGCGAGCTGCAGCTGCTATGTAATGCAGCGCTTAGTTGGAGGAAAGAATAAAAGAACGAAGGTATGGATGAGAACTAAAAAGCCAGATAGCAAAGATAAGTAATCGTTTAACATGAGAGAGCGTTGGTCTCCGCTAAATAAACAAGCGTGACGCAGAATAGATTAAACGTAGCCTTCTCCTTCTCATAAGCAAATCGTTTGCGCACCTCTTTGACTACTTCGTCGATACCAGACGACAAAATGAAGACCTCTAGCAGACATGTGCAATCTGTAGTGGAACGACGTCGTACTACGCGCAAAACTGTGCTTCATAAACTAGTCTTGAAAACTCGGCGCACATGACCTGCTTTTCGAAGCAACGTAACGTATTTCTTAAAGTAGAAGCTTGCTTCGTAGAACAAAAGACGTTTGACAGCTTGATGATACCCTTGAACAGATAGATGGAGCCAGCATTGTTGTTACTAATGTCGACATATCCTATGTGGTTGTGATCTTTATATTAAAGACGATAGTCTTTCTTAGGATACTTAAACGGGGAAATTTTGGTCTGCCTGTCTGTCTTTCTGTTTGTCCGCACGTCACTCGTTTCAGCCACTCGGCCAAAGTTTAACCACTTGCCCAAGGGCCAGCCATCCTGAACGGCTGACTAGGTTCATGCTTGTGTACATTGTCGATCAAAAAGCAAACATTACGCATATCTGAGGCGCAACATCACTAGGTAAGTATTAGGTGGTCTGTTCCTTTAATAGAAAATGCATACAAAGGTAATTCTAAAGACCCTAGTTTCTTAAGCTGCGCTGAAAATGCGACTGCGCTGAAACTTGCCTTCCTCCGTGCCCTCTGCACCAGCTCATTGCTGTGTTTCGGTTTCGGTTCTGTATTGCACTGTACGAATGCCATGGGGCGCCGCTCTGGCATTGCTGTTTTACCCAGGCGACGTGTAAATAAAAGAGTGTGTGGAGAGTACTCGTTGAGTGCGGACGTTTCTTCTGCTTCAGCGCTTCGCGCCAAACCGCGTGTTCGGGCTGGCTGGCGTCCCCGCCGGTCGCGTTAGTCACCGCCTGTCTTCGCCTGCTGCTGCGCCGGGACTACTAGCCCGCAACACAGCACTCATGTTTCCCGACATATTGCCAGATGGCGTCCATATCTCACGCAGCGCCTCTCCTATCGTCTTTAGACGACATTTGCAGCGAAGCACGCAGATACGCGGCCAATGTTTTGTTTAGAGCGATCAGGACACGCAAGGAGCGCCTGCTCGAACTCGGAGTGCACAATAGCTGGAGAAGATTGCCGAAGCGCAGGCGCGCTCCTTTCGACCTCCTAAGCCGGCAGAAATATATTGCGGGAGCTCGGCAAGTGAGCGAGAAGATGAGGCAGGTGCCTAGCGATCCCCGTGCCACCGATCCAGAGGAACGCCCATCCCGAGCACAACCGCGGCAGGCAAGAGCCGCCACTATTCTCAAGCAGATCCCCAGCGAGGTGCGCAGCGTCAGCTTTGTCGACGACCGCGGGAGGCGTGCCTTCTCCGCCGTCGCCGTCGGCTCTAAACGGCAAATCACCAACTGTGCATCGGTCCGCACCGACGACCGGCGATTGCCGAGCAAGTGGCCATCGCCCTGGTCATCCTGGATGGGGAAATGGATGTCATCTATAGCGACTCGAGGTAGGCTGTCCGAGCTTTCGAGAGAGGCGTCGTCTCCGAGAAAGCCCTGCACGTGCTCCGTAGTGGCAGCCGCGACGGTATCAAGCACCACGTGCTTATCTGGTTTCCCGCACGCGTTGGACCGGTCAAGGGTGCTCCCCCCAACCTCAGCGAGTCTGCCCACGACACTGCGCGCGCGCTAACCGACCACACCCGCTCTGGGCAACGGCTCTGAGACTACGAGATTCCAGAGAACAGGGACGTGCCTTCCACGTACAACAAAATCGCGAAATATTTTTACCTCGCACGAAGCGTGTACCCACTCGCTCACTCCAAACTTAATAGGCGTCGGGCCCTTACACTCAGGCTACTGCAGACGGAGACGTACCCTAGTCTGAGCTCCCTACACGCTGTTTATACTGACGTGTTCTCCAATGACGCTTGCCCCGCATGCGGGGGCGCATCCGCGCCAGCACACATGCTCTAGGAGTGAAAGGCAACGTACACTAACCCCGATACTGCTTCGGCCAGGTGGGAGGCGGCCCTCTGCAGCTCCGTCCTGGCCGACCACTCTGGGCCATGCAGCAGGCCCTCGGAGCGGCTGACAGGCTTGGCCTGACGGTCCCGACGTGTGAGGCGCCCGCTGCGTGCTAACGCGCGCTTTGGAGGATCTCAATAAAGTTTCCCAACCAACCAACCAACACAGGTTAAATGCTTTTGTGCAGTGATACCTGCTTGCGCTCATGGCCCCAGTAGCACCAAATGTTGACACAACGCTGCCGCCACATTTAGAAAGTTGCTTCAACGTTGTGACGTGGTTGCGTGGTACTCGGGGAACTGGGAACGTGTTTCGCAACGAGGTATGAATGTGCTGCAGGTTCTACAAGCAAGAAAAAAAACGCCAGGCCTGCGCGCAAAGCGCAGCACAGTCACAGCGAAAGCTGGAAGAGCGGCATTTCTAGAGCCTGCTATAAACTCTACTGTGGCTACTAATTCAAGTACACTAGCAACGTACCCACTACGCCACAAATCATAGTTTTTGTGAAGTTGGGAAGCACCCACCACCACATTACTCGTCATTCTGCGGAGAAGCGAGGTACCATCTGTAAGGCATTATGTGGACTTTGTTGGTGCGACGGTTGATGACGATGAAGAATTATGGCGGAGCCCTTTGGAACCACTAGTTACGTAATTCGCATTGTGTGACGCGCGGTCGTTATTTAACTCTCCCACCACGCTTTATAACATACGTTAACGGGAGAAAGGGAGAGAGAGAGAATTGACTTTATTGAGACCCTGAGGAAATGGATCATAGGAGCGTTATGGGCTTCATTGGCAACCAGTAGAAGTGCACTTGCGAAGAACCCACCACGCTATAAATGATCATAATTTTTGTGACGTGGGGAAGCAGCCGCTCTGTAATTTTTCTTCATTCTGCGGAGAACCGTGGTAGCTGCTAAACACCTGTAAGGCATTAGTTGCACTTTGTTGATGCTGGCTGATGACGATGAAGCATTATGGCAGAGGCCTTTGTAATGGGTTGGAAGCATTCAACAACCCACTTGTTGCGCAATTCGCTTTGTGTGACGCCTGGTTGCAGAATTCACATTGGTTGAGACCTGGCTGTTATTTTACTCTTCTATCACACTTCATTACATGTGTTAATGTGGTTCCTTCCCGATGTGAAGATTGTATAGGGTCTTTTCGCAGAGCAGTTTCAAACACCGGCATGGCTCTGAGGTAGAATACTGGGCTCCCACGCAGAGGGCCCAGGTTTGAACCTCGTTCCATCCCGGATATTCTTTCTAATTAGTATTTTTTACCCGGAAGGTGTTTTATGCCGGGGTCCACCAAGACTTCAGTAACGTATTTCTGTCACGGGAATGACGTCGAAAAAATTTATACGATCAGATGGCAAAGAAAAAAAGTTCTGCCAACGGGCGTCGAACCCACGACCGCTCGGTCCGCAACAACAGATGCCGGGCACGCTATCCACTGCGCCACGGTCACAGACTCTAGAGGCGTTACAAACGCGCCTTTTATATCTACCACTCTACTGGTCGGCGGGGTGGTGTTGCCCTCTGGGAGCGGTAAAGTAATTCGTCACTACTGTGGCCTCCGCGATTGACACCTGCAACGCGTTTCACGTACGTCTCATTCGGCGCGTTTTCAATAGAAGTTCAATTTTGTCAATGCCTTAACACACCGCGAGGTGGCGATATTAGCCCAAGCGTCGTGAAAGCGTCGGCCTCGCTCATAGCATCACACTAATCAAAACCAAAAATAGCTCTGCAACGCGCGCCTGCCTCACCTGGCTGTTACACCGCGTTCTCCCCTCAAGCGCTCTCCCTGAGAAAAATCGCGGCCGGGGGGCGGCACGACGCGCTTTGCGTTTCCCTCTAGTCCGGCCGTGGTGTTCAATCACATTTTAACATGCTGCGGGTTGGCGATCAAGCTCTGCGTCCAATATGCGATGCTCTTCTGGCTATCACACCTCGTTCTGATTACGCTTTCACCGTTAACTAGTACAGCTACCACAAGGTTTTGTAATTATTTGTAATTGTAATTGTTTTGTAATTGTGTAATTATTTAACATGGACGTTAGTCGTGGGGATGGAGATGTACCATCAATCATCAAAGTGGGTGCGTCCACCTTAAACGGTGCTATAGCTGCCAGATATCAATATAAATTGTGCAAACTCTCTTATATCAATGTACACTAAACATTCACTTACTTCTGTAAGGACACGCTTTCCTTTCGTGTTATTCCGGTTCCTATGACGGAGGGATCAACCATCTTTTTCTTATTTCGCGCGATAGTGGTTACGGACACCGGCGGCGGCGGCGGACAACTACGGCGCCAAAAACGTCCCTTGTTGTGATCTCATAACAGCTTTCGCTGTAAAAGGCTTCGCTTTGCAGCGTCTTCCGTTTATTGTTTGTTATTGTCGGCGTGGAAGCTGTTTGTTCAATAACTTTCATTTCCCTCCATTCGTTGACTACTCATTGCAATTCAACAGCTACAAATACGCCTCCTGTACTTTAATCAGCTTCCTTATTCGTTGGCTTCGTGTAGTTGTGTTTAACAAGGTATGGTTCACTCAATCCATTCTCCTACTTTCGTTTGATCAAGTGCAAGTTGGTTTTCGCCAGCTGAATTCCCCTCATATAGCAATGCCATTGTGAAACTGCCTTTTTCGAAAACTTCCCTATCGCGTTATTTTCTTAATTCGCATATTTTACTGCCTCATTGTTGAAGGAGTGCATGCACACAGTGTGGCGCCTAGGAGACCCCTTCCATCGATAGCATCCGCAGCCTACACGCGTGTTGATACTGCACCAATAGCACCTCTATAATGCCAAGTAGTACCGCGATGATTGAAGTCGTCATAAGCAGCACGGAAAAGAGTCATACGCGAGGCGATATAACAACCTGATCTTGCACCCTGTTATGCACGCATGTTGGAATCACCTTTTCTGCCATTTGTATCGAAGAGGGGAATTCATTACTTAGGCTCACTCGCTCATGCCCATCACGAAGTTTGAACGGGAAAGCATTGGAGAGCCCGTGTCGCAGAAAATGCGCTGCCGGCGGCTTTGCCCGTGGACGACAAATCCCGATGAAGGAAAATAAAGAAAAAAACGGGATGCCGGAATTGAACCTGCGTGGCAGTCAAGTATTCCATTATAGAGCCAAGCCAGTGCTCCAAATGCTTCGCAAAAGACCCCATACCGGTGAAATGTCGGGCAAGGAGTCCCATTAAAGGCGCGTTTACACTAGAGCGACACAACACCGATTTCGGTCTGCCGACTGTCACCGGGAGTGTCTTTTGTCGTGTCGTTGTCCTATTTACACTGCAACGACGCCAACAGTCGGCCGATCGTCTGTGAAAGACGCCGTCCGCGTCTTATCGTGCTCCCAGCCTCTCGTCGGCCGATTCTCTTGTCACACAGAAGGCGCGCACAGCGACACCGACTAAACTTGCGCGCAAAAGTTGAAAACGGGGGACCACCTGCTGCTCATTTCGGCCGTCCTCCGGCCTCCCTCCTCTACCATTGTCCCTCTCGGTGTGCGGCGCGGCCTCCGCCACCCCTTCCGGCGTCGGGGAACGGGGGTGCGGACAGACAAAGGGAAGCAAAGAAAAGACTTCGGAGGGGTGCGTGATATGCCCGTTGTCAAATGCCCGAGGATGTCGAGAAGGATCTCCCCCTTCGACGTTCGAAGTAACGACATGGGCAAATTTTCGCTCGGCCACAGATCTCCCGACGACCAGTCTCCCGATGCGTTTTGCCGGTGTTTTTGGTCTTTCATCATGTTACACTACTACGACATGCTGTCTTTGGAGGCATCGGGGTCGTCGTCGGCCTAGTGTGACCAGACGGTCCGGCGACATTGTCGGCGGGCGACTCGTCGGCCGACCGTCTGCGTCCGCCTCGTGTCTGTGTAGGTGTCGCGTCGCTCTAGTGTAAACGCACCTTAACAGATGTATTATTCCATGGTAGAAGCATAAAATTGGACACGGGACCAGTGCTTCTGTACAAGCAATGAATCGCTTTCCTTTTGCAATTCAGGTTCTGTTGCATTCCTCGTGCCATTATTATCAGCCACATCCTTCGGCGTGATATGCGTTCCTTCGTCACCCTCCACATTAGAACACCCTCATTTTGGTGCAGCTGACGTGGTACTCTTTTTGCCAAGTCATATCAGGCCCATGCTGCTCCTGCCCGTTCGTGACGGACTCGTCTTCAATCAACCACCCGGATCGACAGCAACATCACCTTCAACCAAGTATTTAAGAAGCCAGCACAGCCCAAACCAATTCAGTGTACATGGGGCCAGTGCTTCTCTACAAGCACTGAATCGTTTTCCTTTTGCAATGCAGGTGTGTACAAACGTTTCTTTATACGCAAAAAAAAGTAACAACGTCTTCCTATTACTGGTTCCGTGTCCGCGGGTGTTAACTGAAGTGTTTTGTGAATGCTTTTTATGCCCTTTTAGCTGTTTTGCGCTGGTGACCTTGAGATCAACCCCCACCAAACGTTCGGACACGCACGGTGACATAGCATCTTTACCTTCTGATCCCGCTGAACAGATGAGTCATTTTTCAAATGCTTAAAGATGCTCACACCCGCTCACTGGAAAGTTCCAAGGTGCAGACTGAATTAGAAGCTGATGTTAAAACAATTCAATCTGCACAGAAATCCAAAATCACTGCTATTCAGAACCGCCTTGAGGTACTGGAGGAAAATTATTAAGAGCTAGAAGAATTCAGTCAGGAAGTTATCAATATCCATACTCAGACAGATGAACTTTCCGCACAGGTCTCCTCAATACAAACTTACGTAGAGGATCCCGATGACAGACTACGACGCAACAACTTAATTTTATATGGTATTCCGGATGCGGATGAAACCTGGCATATGACAGAGGGAAAAGTACTTTCTACTCTCAACTGCCACCTTTCTTCTCTCCTTCTTTCTGATGCCACTGAACGTGCACCGCCAGGGCAAATGTCGGCCCGTCGTTGTTAAATTGTTATCCTATAAAACAAAAGATCCATTACTTGCGACACATATACACCCGAAGAAAAACAACATCACTGTAGCAGAGGATTTCTCACCTGCTACATGTTCAGGTAGGAAAAAACTACTTGATTTCGCCAAGAGTCAACCAGGGCCCCCCAAACGTAAATTGAGCTACAGCAAGCTACATTCAAACCAGAAATGCTACATGTATGATCCAAATACTGACGCAATCATCCACATTCAACAGCGTAATGCACGGACCAATTGCCCTTCTACAACTTTCAGGGCCTAGGAATGCGCGAGGAGGGGCAGTGGTAATGTGCCTCCGTGTCCTACTTTTTTACTAATATCAGAAGCGTTCTTACTAAATACAACTCCCTGTCATCAGCCATCGACTCGTGTTCCGCTAAAATCATCGCGTTGACGGAAACGTGGCTCAACGCGCATGTGTGCGACACCGAGATAACTCTAAACGCTGATCGCTTCTCTTTTTTTCGCTGTGACCGAGGCACACAGAGAGGCGGTGACGTGCTTCTGGGTATTGCCAACAATATCCCATCGTCATGTGTACACGTTCAAACTAATTTAGAAATGGTATGGGCTGTGGCAACGCTTAGTCACGAGAATGTAGTTATTGGAGTGTGTTACCGTCCACCCTCACCCTCGTCTACATTCAGTAGCGATCTTCAAGATACTGTTAACGTTATTACTACACGTTTCCCTACATCTCCGCTGCCGTTTTTAGGTGATTTCAATTTTCCTAATATAGCTTGGATTTCCCATTCCGCTTCAATTTTTCCTCTCTCGTCCCAAGCTTGCGAATTCTTAAATGTTTGCTTGGTATTTTCATTACAGCAAATGTGTACACAAGCAACAAGAATAGCAGCGCACGCTTCAAACACGTTATATTTATTACTAACAAACAGTTCGGATATGATTTCGCCCATAACGTACCTTCCAGGCCTTAGCGATCATTTGCTCCTACACTTTGACATTAAGTTAGCCCGCCCGAGAACAAACAAAAAGAAAAAAAAATGACACGTGACTCCAACAGGGGTAACTACGAGGCGATCACCAATGAACGTTGTCACTTTACTGATCTTTTTCTTGACGGTTTCGACGATCGGAGTGTCGAAACGACCGTGATCGGAACTAACTGGAACATGTTTTCAGATAAAATCACGCAGCTCATTGATCAATACATCCCACACCAGTATCGTAACCAACAGCTGAAATGCTCCCTGGTACAACAGTCATATCAGGCGTTTATCAAACAGAAAAAAGCGTTTCTTCCGCGCCTCCTCTCCAGCGAAGCCGAATGGGAGGAGGCCATCAGAAGCACGGCACTTCGACAGCAAGCCCAGGCTATCCAGAGGGCCCAGGAAAGGGCGGAGCGTCACGGCGTTCTGTCCTCTACGTGGGCGCGGCCAGCAGTTACAACGGCCTCCCGTTAGGGGGTCATAACTCCTCAGGATCCAATAAAGTTCGTTGTCTGTCTGTCTGTCTGTCTGTCTGTCTGTCTGTCTGTCTGTCTGTCTGTCTGTCTGTCTGTCTGTTCCGCGCCGCAAAGCTTTCGCCTACTAGTGTTCGCTAGGCATTCTACACAACAGCGTCTGGGTTGTACATTCAAGCTCTTCGAGATGCAAAAAAACATTTCGTTCACATGTACTGCCCTCTATGTTGACCACAAATGTTAAAAAATTCTGGCGAACTATTAATCCCTCAACCAATGACGTTATCACGATGACCGATTCCTCTGGTGACCCCATTTCATCAGATGTTTGTGCCAAAGCTTTTAACCGTACATTCGCTAACTTCTCAGCTATCTCGGTTGTTCAAAACGCCGAAGACTCAGCCATGCTTTTGAAGCTATGCCGCTTATACTAATCAGTACATTCGGTCTTCTTAAGCTCATTAATAAACTTGGCCTTCATTCAGCACCCGGATGTGATAATATTGGCGCGAAGGTTTGAAAAACACTTCTGCCTATACTGCGTTAATCCTGTGTAAACATTTTCAGCCATCACTTGATCATTCCAGTTCTTCCAAAAGTGTGGAAAATTGGCAAGGTTACTCCAATTCCCAAGTCTGGCAGCAAGATATCTCCTCTTAACTATCGCCCCGTTTCTTTAACCAGCACATGTTGTAAAATGTTTGAGCACATTATATTCACCAACCCTGTCACTTTTCTTGAATCAAACTCTTTCTTCTCTTCAGCAAAACGTGGTTTTAGAAAACATTATTCATGTGAAACTCAGCTTATATCCATTACTCATGCTCTACACCAAATTCTAGACCCATCAGCAATCATCGGTTGCATATTTTTAGATTTTTGTAAGACATTTGACAAGGCATGTCATAAATTACTGCTGCCTGAATAAAGAATCTTAATATTGATAATAATTTACTGAAATGGATTGTTAGTTCTTGTCGGTGGGCTAGTTGGTTTGGAAGCATGGTGATGAAACAGCGCTAAGAGACGAGGACGGAAGGGGCACACAGACGAGCACTTGCTCACAACTGGTTTTTTTTTATTAGCATCAGTGCGTCATATATATATAGGAGGCACACGAAAAAAAGAAGATAAAATTTCGACAATCCGGTACATTGGTCTTCCGCTCGTTACAAACAGTAGCGACACATATCAAGAAACAGTTTTTGACATCAAATGCACTCACCATGCAGAACACATCCGTTCACTGTGCTCTGCACAAATTTCATGGAAAGCGCAGAGTGGGTACTCACTTTGGCCTGAATCTAGCTTCGCAAAACACGACTGCGTAAAGCAGCCCGTCTGCAACAGGATGACCTTCAGCGCCAATAAGGGAAGCGGCGTTCTGCCGCAGCAGCGACGAATGAAGCCAGCAAAGATTTAATTGAGGTTTACTAAAGTGTGTGCCTACGTGTGTGTTTTAGACAATCATTGTAAACCGATAATGATCATCAATATCATGTTGATAATTGATTGTCATAGTTATTCAACAGCGCATGCTTATTCAACAGTGGTTGTTTTCAGTCAACGATGTTCTGCAGAGATGCCTATAACAGAGATATTTCGGGTGCATTGGTACCGGCTCCCTAGAGTAATGGTGGTTATTATGTCGACGTGACAGCTTCTAGTAAACGATCACCTCCGCAGTTCTATGGAAGCAAGGCAGTCCAATCGGCATCGAAGGTGACATCATCTTCTGTCCATCTGTACAACGAACAAAACTGGATGAGGTGTAAGTCTTCAAAAGCTGGTCATCACGAGCGAAATACATGTTCCTTTAGCTCCGTTATCAGTCAGTCACTGTTTGCTCCGGTGTTTCAGCTTTGTCTACTAGATGATTTGATTCAGTCTGTCGCTGCGCTGAAGTGCACGCACGTGCGGCCCAGCCGACGCGCCATCCATTGAGAGACTGAGTGGCCAAGCGCCGGCAAAGCGGCCGAGCCCCTACACCACCCGGCGGTTTGAACCATGTCACGGTTGTGTGACGTAAGGTCCCTAGAAAGAGGGCTGCGCACAGAACTCGAGATGAGCGCAGTTACCAGAGGCAAGCTCCGCGTATCTGGTCTCCACTGTGGCATCATCTGTACACTTGCACCAAGTAGAATCTGCGGTAGTACGTGCAGCGACTAAGTTGTGAGACCTGCCGCCATTGTTACCCACTTTACGCGTTTGCTTCAACGGATGATGGAGAAAGGGGACGTTTGACGAAGCCCACAGCGCCACACAAGATGCAGCTGAGGAGAAATCTCATCAATTCTCCTAATTTACTTGCGACACACACTGCACCAACTCTTTCAGTAGAAAGTCCAACTGTGTATGTGGGCAGCCTTCCACATGTACTAGACAACACTAAAAAAAACAAACTAACAATAAACTGTTATGTGGCGCACACAACGCTAGATATTTATTTTTAAATTGACTAGAAGCTTTGTAATTATCTCTTTTTCGACCTAAAGATAACCCTTTAAGTACTGTCTAAATTACACTCAAAGGTCATCCTTTCAAAACATGGAAAAAAATGGGTTCGGTAGCTAAGAGTGCGACTATTAAATGTCACTGCCGAATGGCATTGGACGAAGAAGGGGATACATAAGTCAGGCGTTATGAGTGGCCGTTGTATAACGCATACGCGAGCTGCGAAAACATCCTGAAGATTCCTTTCGGGCAGCGACGGGTCAATTACACAATCACAGCATTTATAAAAAGATTCCATGAAATCAGTCACCATTTTGTTTTCCGTTGCTGAGGGCCTTCGCTTGTGAAAACTGAATATCACGAAGCCCACGCTCACATCTTGTTAGGTACGCTGTGCAACGAGATTACTTTATACACCTGTGACAAAGAGTAACAAATTCCAGCTTCCCTCGGATTTCTGTAACAAAACAAGGGTTTGCCGATATGCGTGCACGTTTTACGCACGTTTCCGGAGCGTGCTTTCGTGGGGCTTTTTCATTTCATGCTACTTGTCTGCAAAAATAGGTTTTTCTCCACTCTCTCTTCAATAACAATTTACTCAAGTGAGAACTTGGCACGTATTCCCTTCATTAGCGTCAATGGCGTTCTCTATCGCACAGCTATGATCCATTTCAGTCTTCCAAAACTGACTTCTTTTTACCGACAGTTTCTGAAGGCCTGAATGAATAGATTTTCAAGCTTTTACGTCTCTTTCTTTCACGTCGTCTTATTTCAACCGTACGTCCCTAGTTTTTTTATGATTATTGACGTGATGTAATGAGATGTTGGTACACAAGTAAGGCGCCGGCTACTCCTTTGCTCTTTAATGAATCGAGCATACAAAACACAAATGTCTCACAGTAGCACAATATTAATGAGAACTAACCAGTCATGCCAAGGAAAGTATAGGGCATGTTATTTTTAGTAATTAGGATAGAAATGTGAAGAGAGAAAAGCGGACGAAAACATAACTTGCCACAGGCAGGGATCGAACCTTCGAATAGTGCGTCCGATGCTCTACCAATGAGCTACGGCGGCGGTGATCCTCCCGTCAACTTTATGGGGTATATATGTGCATTTAAAGAAGGACTGTTAGTCAGCGCCGATTTCAGCCATGGCGGCGAGTGTGGAACACTCTTGTTTTTTTCGCGTTCCTTACGACCCACCCAGTCGTCACAATGGCCTCTCCCCCCCCCCCCTTCCCCATCCTCACCCCTTCTCCTTTTGTGGTGGAGAGGGCACGAAGCATATACACAAGATAGCTAAGGAAATCAGTTCCAGCCTTGAAGAAGACAAGTTCACTTGTCGAAACATCGGCTCGAGCAACCACCCCCTGTTTACGGATTTTTTCACCTCGCCTGTTGGAGTCACGTAGCACGTGATCTCTCTACGAGCTGGCAGCTGACGAATAATCCCTCACATACTACCTGGAGGCATCAATATTGTGTCTAACAAAGGAATACGAGCCCTTAAAAGTCATTTTCTTCCATTCATTCACAGCGAGGGTCTCGTTCTGGAAGACTTGATGCCTTCAGGTAGTATACCAGGGATTGTTGTGGTGCGATTTTGTACGCGTTCCAAAACAAGCACGGAGGCATGGCGTTACATCCAGCCGCACACGATTGGTCAATGCAGGGCCGTGACGTCTGTCGCGGTTCACATTGGCCATTCGAGTGCGGCTGGATATAACGCCACGCCTTCGTGTTTATTTGGAATGCGTACAATATCGCACCTTTGGTCAGCCGCAAGCACGTAAAAAAGATCACGTGCTACGTGACGCCAACAGGCAACAAAGAGTGTTCCACTCTCGCCGCGAAGGCTGCAATCGGCGCTGACTAACGCTCCTAGGCCCAAATGCAGATTTATATTCTGTAAAATGCATGGGGGGATGAACGCCGAAGAAGCTCAGTGGTAGAGCATCGGAGGCGTTATTCGAAGGTCCCAGGTTCGGTCCTTGAAGGCGGCTAGGTATCTTTTCATCGACTTTATTTTTTCACATTTATGTCCTAATACTACAAATAGCATCCCCTACACTTACAAAGTTACTAACTTTGCTACTAACTAAGGGGATCTTACTAGTAACATCCCCTATATTGTCTTTTAGTTCTCAATAATAATGTGTCTAACGAGGAAAAACGAGCCCCTAAAGTCATTTGCCTTAATTCATTCACAGTAACACAAGGAACAACAGAACTTGTAAATTTTTGTCTTGTGTTCTATTTAGATGCGAAGCATCTCTTGCTCGGGGGTATGTCTCGCGGCGTCGGCCTTGGCATTCGCACTCACAATACGCATGCGCAACTCTCCTCCTTCCCTCTCTCCAACAGCTGCGCGTTACTCTCTCCCAGCACCTGCTTACGCTTCTCCTGCGTTCTCGCTTCTGCTCTCGCGGCTCACGCACTACTCTCCTCCTCTCTCCTCTCCTTCAAGTGTGAATATAAAGCGGGTAGAGCGCTGCGCGCGTTGTCCAGCGCTTGCTTCGGTTGACTCTGAAATGCGGGCTCGACATGCCGAAATGCTCTCCTGCGCAACGCCATGATGAGCGCCAGCGCATGCGCGTCCCCTCCCCCTATCTCTCCTACGCTGCCCCCCTCTCGCGCGCCTGTCGATCGCGTTCCCCGCTCGCGCTGTGAGAATTAACGGCCAGGCTAGAGGGAAGACACGATCGCGTAGTGTTCCTCTTCGCGTTCCACGGCGCGAGGTCGGCAGCATGCCTGAGGTCGGTAGCACGCCCGACGAACGCCAATGGAACGCGATCGTGCAAGTGCTCCGGCTTCGCATCGCCTCATGGTCCTCTTTAGCGGGAGATGGTGTAATTTTTTTTGCTACATGTGATTATGCGGTCTGTGCAGCAAGACAAAACTGTCAAAGTTGCTAAGTCTCTATGACTTACGAGACAAAAAGTGTTAACCAAATACGAGTATCCCGTGTAGTACGCCGCACTTGCGTGGGCAACTAAACGTTCAAAGTAGGACAGATAGAGAACGAAAGAGAAAGGGAAAAAAACACTGGAATGCCCTTTGATAGAGATGAACATACGGATGCAATAGACGGGATAACAGAGTTTGCAATAAGTTGGGCTCCCAAGGCCCAACCGAAAAACCAAGGCCCTAGCGCAATAACGCGCTGTTTTGGGCCAGTTGGTGCATCCTCGAACACTTCGCAGGGCAGCGCGAAAAGACACGGACAGACAAACACATGTCGGCGTTTCTGGGTCCGGGCCATTTGCGCTGCCGTGCTCAACTCACCGACCGGCGTCGAGCGCGAGATGGGGGGGAGGACACGAAACTGAAGCTAGTTTTAAGAAACAAAGGAAAACCAATACGGCTATAAAAGGTGCCTCCAAGAATAAAAACCCATCATCTACAGCTACAATTCGAACCCGGGCCTTTTGAGTGGGAAGCGGGCATTCTACCCCTGCACCACTTCGGCGGAGCGGCGCGCAACTCTTAAATGACGACACATTGGAGACTACCGATCGCAGCACCACAAGCGGATTGACCCTGTTTGGGCTTCACTTTTCGAAACTCGTTCCGAGCACTTCCCTGTTCTAGTATACTCTACCTATAGTTAAGGTTTCCGCCCTCTTCAACAGCACTTTTATGACAACAGTGTACCCACTACGTGTGTATAAGAGAACGCGCAATAATGTGTATGCCCTTTGTAATGGGTGGCATGCTCTAAACCAGCAGCAGTTAGGCGCGTGATATGTTTTCGAAGTTGCGATGCACCCACTACGTGTCCGTAAGGGAATACGCGAAGTAATGTGTGTGCCTCTTGTAATGGATGACCGGCTTTAAACCACTAACTCGTTATACAGTTCACATGCTGTGACGCCCGATGGCAATATTCGCTTGTACGCCGGTTTACTGCGATATTACATCTCGTACTGCGACGCTTGTACACAGGCCGCGTATGTTTGGGAAGCATTAGAGTCAGTTTCAGTGCAGTTGGAGTGGCTCTGTGGTAGAACAATTGCTTGCCACGCATACGACCTGAGTTCGATTCTCACTCCTAGGTAATATTTTTTATTATTTATTTTATACAAGACGATTTTTCGCTCAGCCAACGACGCCGGGACTGCACTCTAAGCCAAAAATAGAGAAAACGAGAGTAACTGCCGGTTTTAGTCCTAAAGACCAACTGTTACTCCCCAAAAAGACCAACTGGAACAAGATGGCTGACATGGCTCAAGTTGGGGGAGTAAGCGTTTAGGGTTAGGTTGGAAGGGAGCAACAGAAGGACGAACGGCAACAGTTTCTCTCGGCGCGCAACCGCTGCTCTCCTGCAGGACGCACCCTGTATCGGTCGATGCATGGGCCACATTTTCTTGCGGGCTGGCATAAGGAAACTAGTTTTTGTAAACTGAACAGAGAGATACGCACGCTAATAGGGACATTTGGCTTGTACGTAAACTTTTCAATGTTACCGTGTTACCGGAACACATGTTTTAGAAAGGTTTTACGTCCCCGTACGTAAACGGATAGCTTTACGTTTGAATAAACCATGAAATGTTGATGATAACGGCATTTAAATTATATTTAATTTATATAAGATTGTATAACCGCTGCAGAAATATCTTGAGGGGTTTTTAGCGTAGAATACCGGGTTATCCGATGATGGTGTCGCCATCTTGTGACGCTTCGTGCAACCATAGCCGTGGACACGTTTGTTTTCGCCTAGTGTTAGAGGAAAAAAAATGATTGAAAAGGTAACTCATTCGTAATAATGCCGCGGCAAGGCATTTACACCAGAAGTGGAACGCACGATGTTTCTGAAATAACAATTTTTTGCTTGCCTGCTTCATCTTGTTCCCGCTAGATGGCGTCACCTATCCAACCTGTCGGGGTATTTATGTCAAGGCTTCTCACGTTTTTACCGCTTCGGTATTCTAATTCTAGGTCACTCTAGTGACTCTAGCCGCTGAAACAAAGTGATCGCAATCACCGCTCGCACTTCGGCTTATTTTTACTCGGCGGCTGGAGCCTCGGCAGGGCGGGTATCGCGAGTAGCCGCGAACGAATGTGGATTTTCGAGATAGGGCCGTAAACGTAAAGCCAATCCGGAGAGTAGTTCCCGTTCCGTAAAGGCCCGCGTATGCGCAGATTCGTTCCGGCAACTCGTAACACGGTAACGTAAAGCTAAAAGCCCACAATACAAGCTAAAATCGCCCAATAAAAGGCATGGTTGCACTAGAACGCCAGCACCTGAAGCTGTTGCCGTCGCAAGTCAAATGGCGTGTTTGCGTATAACATTTGGCATAAATATATAGCCTGAGAGTGTGGCAATAAAATGCGAAGCTTCGCGAGACTCCGTGTATACTTCGCGACAAACAAGCGGTTGAGAGAAGTACGCAGTTGATAGACTTTACATTTGCGGTTTTATGCTGACAACGAGACTGACAGCGAGCTAACGCCGCTGCCTCCCCTACACCCTCATCTCTACCTTGTCACTGGCTGATTTTGGCGGGAGGGCAGTTATCGCAATCGGGTCCGGTAGTTTGAATTTGTGTTTAATCTCAGAGCAAACGGACGTTATCAGCGCGGGCGGTGTTGTCTTTTCAAAGGGGAGGCGACTCTTCCGCAAAAAATAATATTATTAATATTGATATTAATAATAACAATGATAATAAAGAAGAAGAAAACACACCTCCGGGCAAAAAAGAAAAAAAAGAAAAAACTGGCCTTTTAGCTAGCGCAAAGGGAGCACGGCAAAGCCTGTGTTTTCGCGAGAGACTCATTGCCTTGACGTTTTCAGATGTATACATTGTTACCTTCTATTCTCTTTCGAACATCACCACTGGTTCTGCACGCCTATACTCATTTCACTAACATGTCAGAACGCGCAACGACCCGTCGGTACCTACATAACCCCGTTTCCTTTCAGACGGCGCCGTAGCGTTTGGTGGCGCAGTGGTTAGCGTGCGCGCATGGTGATTAAGTGGTCGCGAGTTCGAATCCTGTGTGTTTGTTGCAAATTTTCTGAAATTTCTTTCTGTACGAGATGTCTGTGTATCATTTATACATCCAAACAAATATGTGTATAAACCTCAATGTGCTCTAGAAGTCAATCAAAAACGAATTTTCTTTTTCGGCCCGAGAAGAAACTAAGGAGTAACGGGAACGAGCATCCGTTGCTCCCTTGAGGAGCATCAGAAAGGAGTAACAGTTGGTCCTCAAGGAGAGCAACGGTTCGTCCCCTTGCCGTTGCTCCTTTTAGGAGAGTAATGGGAGTGGCAAAGCACTTGCTCCCTCAAAGGAGGAACCCCTATGCCCCCGTTGCTCTCTTTTGGCTTAGAGTGTGGAATTTCTGCGGAACGAGCTCTTTAACGCTATCGCGTTAATAACCTGTCCATTTACTTACCTCCAGTATTCGATAGAAGCGAAACGAGCGGCACGAGAGTTCTGCGTGTGCGCCCTTGTTGCGTTTGAGTGGGGAAATCTATATGCTCCAGGTGGAACGAAAAAAGTTGACAAACGCCCACGAACACGCCTGTGGGAGGCGCGATGTTCATTTGGCAAACATACAGTGCGACAATCGCGCTGACGTTGATGCACTGTTGAATTGTTGATTGAGTGGCGGCGCTGACACGTTCGCACGCGTGTTCGTTTGAAAACCGCCGCAAATGCCGCACATGCGTTTGTGACACCATGCGCGTTGTCGTAGTCGCTTTTCTAAACTCTGCTTTCGCGCGCTGCGCACTTTCTTACGGTCATGAACGCAGCAATGTGACCTCGGAGCAAACTCTTGTTCACGAGAAGCTCGGGCCATCTTGCATAGCTCCCTGGTCGATAAAACTGTCTCCATCGCGGACTTTTAACGTTACGCAGAGGCTAACAGAGAACTGGTTGTTATTAATACAACGCTGCTGTTGTAGGGCATCATCCGGACTTGATTAAAACTTGTTCTTGGGTTAACTGGTGCATGATTCAAGAAATCAGAAGACGCAAACCACTAAGAAAAGACAGGCGAAAGGAAAGGAACGTTATTCTTGAAAGATCATCGCGATGTATACCCCGAGCCACACATAAGCAACAACACAAAATGCGTCACATCGCAACAATCGGCCACTTTCAATGCAAGTTCAAATAAACTTTCAAAACTCCATGCTCAGCTGATCGCAGCACAACCGACGTATCGCTATAATACAGATACCTTTCTTTCTTCTTATGTAGTATGCTTCTACTATTCATCGTTCAAGCACCTCCTCGGTCCTGCCAAGAATGTTGATATTGTCAAATCTTGCCACCGGTTTGCGCTCGCTCATGTGGCCGATGTAAACCCTTCCACAGGTGAGCGGAATTCTGTAGACCACTGCTTACGCACAGGTGACGTAGCGTCTGCCATGCTTCTTACGACATATGGAAAGGGTGTATCAATCCGTGGGCACAGGCCCGACAGCTTATTTGGCGTAGAAAACACATTTGGCGTGTGGTACACACTTGCATTTTTATTGCCTAGCAATTATATGGAGACTCTCGGCTGATTTTTGCCGTCACCGTCCTGCCCCGGATATGTATGAATATATATAAAAAAGGGCACAAAGAAAAATAAAGCAGAAGAAAAAAATTGCGAAGCATCCGACCGGGGATTCGAACCATCGACCCCTCGCTCCCCAGCCTGCTGCATTAGACAACTCAACCATGCCCTATGCATGTGCCGGAGAAATAAGAGCGAGCTATTTATATGCACCATTTACCGCAGGTGGTAAGCAAACCTCGGAGCAGCGTGAGCGTGTTTTCTCTCACGCAACGCTCCTAAGTTTCTCTCAATTTGAAAACTGTCCTTGACACGCGCGCGACACAGTGGCCCTTTTCTGTACCCACTCGTGATGTTGAAGGAAAAAAATCACAGCATATCCACGTGGTGAATGATGATGAGTGGGGCGAAGCGAACTCGCGCTGCAGCACGGCGTTGGCATTGGCGCGAGCGTGGTCCTTCTTGATGGAAGATATTGTGACTAGGTTGTTTGAGAACCACAATCTGTTGCACACACCACAACTATGACCGAAACTGTCATCAAGGAAGTCCCGCTGGAAGCGCGCGTCGGCGCCTTCGGGCAGAGCCGACCTGATGCGTTTTGCAGCCACTTCACGTGCTCGCACAGCTCGGGCTCTGCCTGCCGGTAAGCGCACTTTCTCGCCGCTTCACGGTCCTTCACATTTTGAAGATCCGATTCGCGCCGCAGCCGTGCAGCTTCGGCCTCGCGGGCTCGAACGGCGGGGTCTTAGCGCCGCAGCCGTGCAGCTTGTCGAGCAGCTTCGGCCTCGCGGGCTCGAACGGCGGGGTCTTCCCGCCGCAGCCCTGCAGCTTGTCGAGCAGCTTCGGCTTCGCGGGCTCGAACGGCGGAATCTGCTTCGCGGCGTCGACTTGCAGCTTCGGGCTCGCGGGCTCGCACCTCAGGATTCTGTCTGCGAGCGCGCGCTGCCGCCGCCTTCCGTGCCCTCCGTTCCGCAGCCTTGTCTTCCACCTGGCGACTCCGAGCTAAAGAGAAAGCGTGCCAAGAGGGAGCCTCATGGCTCGTTACTTCTGAAATGTTGTCTTCGGGTGTCGTTGAAAACACGAGACGTAGTAAAGAAGAAAGAACGCCACACAGGCGAATACGCAACGAGAATGTCACTCGTCAACGTCGTCTTCTTCTACTGCATACCAGAACGCGCGCTTCTCACGAGCTAGAGGTGGCCACTTCAACGCTACAAGCGGAGGATGGACAGACCCACGGCATAAGGAGCTTCGCCCCTAAAAACTAAAGAACACCGGGCACACCATACATCAGACGCCCTCGTGTGGTAGGAGACGCAGGGGGTCACTCCACGCGGCGCAGTTTAAAAGAAAAAGAAATAACTAAGAACGTCTGATTCTCCATTTTCCACACTTGCAGACGCAACGCTCTTAAATTTTCTTTCGATGTGAAAACTGTCCTTGAGACGCGCACGAAAAATTGGCCCTTTTCTGTACCCACTCGTGATGTGGAAGAACAAAAAACAAAGAACACTGGGCACACCAGGCACACCTTACTTTGCATTTTTTGCTACAGCTGCAGATATACATACACTGTATCAAATTCTACGAATATATATGAACGCCCTGGAAACGTGGCTTGAAGGCATTAATTTATCTTTGAACATCAGGAAGAGTGCAATGGTAGTTTTCCCACTAAGTGTCCCAGTGCAAATTTCGTTACTTTACTGACAAGATGTCATACCGCCGGTGGAATCTTTCAAGTTTTTAGGGGTGATCTATACCAAAAACTAAATTGGGATGCGCATATACAAAATATGGCACCTAAAGGAGCACGGGCGGTAGGGAGGCTTCGTAGAGTCAGCAGTAAACGATCTGGTTTACGTCGTGATGTGCTCATGATGATTTATTGTATGTATATACGCCCGAGCATAGCGACGCTGCGCTCAGTCCGGTAACGAAGGACTGATAAATGCCGAGCTTGGCAGCTTGGTTTTATAGCCACCGTTGGTGACGTAATCCTCCGGTGACGCTGCGGTGGCGCTGTCCCTTATCGGCGGCGTGGTGTAGCATGCAGTCATGTCACGCCGGGCTAGCTAGTGGCGAGGCAGCGGCTGCGCCGGTTTGTCCGCAGTGTGTCGCCACATCACCCCCCCCCCCCCCCCCGCGGAGTGCAGAGCCCTCAGGGTTTGTAGAATTCTGGGAGTCGTACTAGACCTCCAGAGCGTGTCGTGACCGGAGCGGGCTGCGACGTCGGCGGCTGTGGATGTATGGCTGTGGATAGAGTGGCGCTGCCCGGTTCATTTGAAGCGATGTATGCGGGCTTGAGCAGGTCAATCGAGACGCGGACGTCGTTCCCGTGCAGGCGCAGAGTGAAGTTCTTGTTGTCGCGATGGACGACCAGGTAGGGTCCATTGTAGGGTGGCTGGAAAGGCCTGCGGACGGTGTCGTCGCGGAGGAAAGCGTGCGTGCACAATGCTAGCTCCTTGAATACGAAAGGTGTAGGCTTGCAGTGGTGGGCTGCAGGTGACGGGCGTAAGGCGGCGATGGTACGTCGGAGCCGGGCGACGAAGTCGGTGGGATCTGTCGTTGTAGTGCTCGATGGCAGTGCAGCGAGGAATTCACCTGGGAGACGGAGTGGTTCCCCGTAGACGAGCTCTGCTGGTGTAGCATGGATGTCAGGCTTGAAGGTGGCGCGAAGACCGAGGATGACGGCTGGGATGGCCTCGAGCCAGGTTGAGTCCGGATGGCACATAATGGCTGCCTTGCACTGTCGGTGGAAACGCTCGATCATTCCGTTGGCGCAGGGATGGTAACTGGTGGTCCTCAAGCGTTCGAAGCCGATGGTCAGCCCGAGGAGCCTGAAAAGGTGCGACTCGAACTGTCGTCCTTGGTCGGTGGTTACGCGGCGGGGGGCGCCGAAACGAGCAATCCAGCCGGTGAAGAAAGCAGGGGCGACGTCTTCCGCGGTGATTCCCTCGAGGGGCCATGCCTCGGGCCATCGAGTGTACCGATCGATGGAAGTGAGGCAGTAGCGATAGGGTCCAGCTGGGGGAACGGGTCCTATGATGTCGAGGTGGACGTGCTCAAACCGACCGGAGGGCTGAGGGAATGTTCCGAGTGGTGAGGTGACGTGCCTGGTGACTTTAGCGCGTTGGCATTGAATGCAGGAGCGCGCCCAGGTGCGACAATCCCGCTGCATGGAGGGCCAGACATAGCGGTCAGCCACGAGGCGTGTAGAGGCGCGTATACCGGGATGGCTGAGGTTGTGGAGCTGTTGGCCGCACTGAGCTCGAAAGACGTAGGCGGACGAGGACCTTGGAGATAGGATCGCGGGTAGCAGGAAATGTCGGAACCACTGTCGACAAGAAACCGGTGCTTCGTGATTTGGTCGGTGACGAAGATGCGACGGCCTCCGGGTTGGCAGCTTGCGGCAGTCTCTACGAGCTGCCGTTGGCGTTTTTTGCATGCCCAGCGGAACAGGGTGGTCGACATTGGCGGGCTCTGTCCCCGAAGCGTCGGTGGTAGTAACACGGGCCGTTGCTATCGGGTTGCCGCGACGAAGTGGTGTTACAGTCGCGGCTTTGCGAGTGGCGGCGCTGATGCATCGGAAGACGTTCACCCAAACGTTGTTCAATGCAGGTGATCTGTCGATCGATGTCGTCGATACGGCGTGCGAGCTCTGCGGTGTTCAGCGGTGCAGCGACCGCCTGGGTGGTGGGCGACAATTGTGGCAAGGAGACCTCGATGACGCGATCGGCAATCTCCGCAAGTTCGTCGAGAGGTAGCACAACCTGTGCCTGTAGAATTGCCTGGACGTGCGGCGGGAGTCGTTGGAGCCAAAGCGCTCGCAGGAAGGAACCCTGGACTTGTATGTTGCCCGCGAGCGCACGCATGTGGCGCAGGAGGTGCGGAGGTTTGCGCTCGGCAAGCTCTGCGGACTGAAGTTGGCGTACCTTCTGGCCTTCGGAGAGCGACAGGCGGCGGATAAGGGTAGTCTTGAGGTATTCGTAGAGGTTGGCCGTTGGTGGGTTGGCAAGTGTATCCCGGACCTCGTTGGCATGACGTGCGTCCAGGTGGGCGACGACGTAATTGTAGCGGGTCCGGTCTAGCGTGATGCGCGCCAGGGAGAACTGGGCCTCGACCTGGGCGAACCAGACCTCGGGCGAGTCCGCCCAAAACGGCGGAAGCCTGACAGCGACACGCCAGGTGTCGCATGAGGCAGCGTGAGGGATGCCCTCTGTGGGAGCTCTGACGTCCTCAGCGGAGCCGGCAGGCACGGCCTCTGGTTGTGGAGGCGTTGCGAGAGTGCTGGGGTCGCTGGGTCTGCAGTTCCTGTTGGAGCTGTAGCACCCGCTGGCGCAGAGCGGTGAGGGCCTCTGGGTCGGCCATAGCGGTGCGGTCTGTTCGGTTTCCGGGTCACCAGATGTGGAATGCCGTGTCGATGGAAGGACGTATCCCAACATAAAACATAACGACTGTTTATTAGCGTAGTAGCAGCAGCGGTGCGAGCATAGCGACGCTGCGCTCAGTCGGGTAACGAAGGAATGATAAATGCCGAGCTTGGCAGCTTGGTTTTATAGCCACCGTTGGTGACGTAATCCTCCGGTGACGCTGCGGTGGCGCTGTCCCTTATCGGCGGCGTGGTGTAGCATACAGTCATGTCACGCCGGGCAAGCTAGTGGCGAGGCAGCGGCTGCGCCGGTTTGTGCGCAGTGTGTCGCCACAGCCCCATAATCTCTATTTTGCCGACGTTGGCGTTTGTCTCAGCGGCGCGATTTGAAAAGTTTGCCACGTCGGATACTTTTGCCAAATCGGCTTTGGCAACATCTGAGTTTCCCCACCTTAAGTATCCATCGAAAAATCGTTGGTGCTGCACTAGAAGGGCAGATAGATAAATTACCAGAATACGATGCCGAGTTCCCCCTCTGAAGTTTTACCTACGCAGGTCGGGTCTGATACAGTCACCCTTATGCCTCCACTGCAACGGGAGTGAATCTCTGCATCATTTCTTTTTAACATGCAGATTGTTCACAAATCAAACAAAACGATTGCTAGAACTACCTCTCCGAAGAATGGGCTTGAGTTTATCCCTTCCGGTGGTTCTTTCCTTTTGTGCAACTGAAATGGGCTTTAGCCACAGGAACGTTTGCGAAGCCGTGTGCCATTTTTTACGGGAAACAAAAAGAATAGAATGTTAAGTTTATGTACAATTTCGCTGTTTCAAGCTATCGGTTTCTTTTTGTTTTTTGTTTTTTTTTTGAAAATCTGGATTGGACCAGTGAATTTATTTTTATACCATCCATTCCTAAACATATTCGGATTTTAAAACAATTTTATTTCTAAAATAAGGTACCACCCATTTCATGGCCGATCTCCCACGGTGGGTTGCGCCAAGTAGCTGAGGATCAACCAACCAACCTTACATCAGACGTCCCCGTGGGGCAGAAAACGCAGGGGGTCACTCCATGCGGCTCAGTTTTAAAAAAAAGAAATATCTAAGAGCATTTGATTCTCCATTAGAGAGTTTGAGAATTGGGGACCCAAGACACTGGGTCACCAAGCTGCGTTGGTTAGCCTGCTCTTGCATTCGGAGGATCAGCAGAGCTTGAGTCAAACGTAAGCTGCGTTGGCGCAAACGCACGGGCCGCCACACGTGGTGTGAAATTAAAATCATGCGTGACGCGGGCCATACAGCGTCGTGGCCCGCGCGGCGTCTGCATAGTCTCGCGGTGACCCAAGACGTCTTGGGAACCCACGCTAGTTTTCGATTTTTGGGTCTTGGGCGAACGCGAGCACAAGAGCCCAAGAGTGGCTTGGGGTCTGCGCATGCGCCCTGGCGGCTTGCAAGCTCTTTGAGCTCCAAACTTCTTGGGTCCCCAATTCTCAGACTCTCTATTGTCGACACTAGCAGCGCGTAGCTCAAGAACAAAGACGAAACAACTGCGACACTTGTTAGTTCACGCTTGCCCTGTGCATGCCTATGCGTTCTATTCTTTGTGCTTCAGCGGCGCGCTGCAAGTATCGAGCTGCTTCTCGTTCTTCGTGTGACATTCCAATTTCTTGCTATCGCATTCATTGCTTAGCCCTTGCGGCGATACTGTGACTTTTTTAGTAATATCTTGCCAGCGTTGGATCCCTGGACATAGTAGCGCTAATATAGGCGAGAAGTAACGAGATTTCCTATATGATGCGCAAGCGCTGGGAGCCCGCTTCTTGACGAGCGCCGTCTTCTGCGCTGTTCACTTAGAAATGCGAACCCACTATCAGCTTCACCTGCGCGATCATATGTTCAGAAAGCCCGCGTGACGCTGATCGTCGTATCGCTGATCTCGTTGTTTCTCGACGACTTTCGAAACTAGCGTAGCCTTGTGTCGACGCTCGTGCGATATACTATAGAAGAATAACAAGGGTGTACCTATTAACCACATTTTTAAGGTTGTGTACAGCCCAATGTGCGTGCGGGGAAACTACCGGTGCTTTTGTGTCCCTTTTAAAGCAGGGCCGTTGCCGCACCACGCTCTTTCCTATCGCATGTGTTCTCTTCATTCATCCAGACTACAGCGGGGCGACAATGAAGGAATAGAAATGGGCGGCAACGCCCATTGTGTTTTTTATTGACGCCAGGCCTCAAGAAAAAAATCGACAGATCCCACGTACCGTGAGAATCGTTGTTATGCGAAGCATGCGCGGGATGGTGACTGTGGCGTAACTTTTTACATTGAGCGAAGTAAAACGTTACGGAATGACGCTAGAGAAATATGGAAGTCGTATACGCACACTCATATGTTTAAGAGTCGCATATGTATTATATAACCACTTGTTTACAGTTGCGTAACAATGGCAACAGCAACATGGGTTAGAATAACAGAGAGCTGAGCTAGTTGGTAAGTATTCATTCTAAGCTGGGTAAGATTTGTGCCGCTGTGCACAGGAAGAATGAGCGAGTAAAAGACAAGAAGCGGACGATATTTGTTTCGTAAAACACACCAACAAATTCACTGATTGCCGTACGAGTGTGGTGTATATGGTCCCTTTGAGCTGCGGCCGCTTCTACGTAGGACAAACGGGCCGATGCATTAACCAGAGATTGTTGGAACATAAGAGATCGCTAACAGGAGGCTCACCTTCTAATCTATCCTTACATTGTCGAGATCGTAAGTGCACGCCAAAATTCGATGAATGCGCAGTGTTGTAGCGGCATAGAAATGAAGAAACGCGCCTGATGATTGAAGCATGGCATATCGAGAATAGTGGTAGCGCATTCGTGAGCCAACCGTCCATTAACTTGCGTAAAGATGAAATCAAATGCCTTAACAGTTATCTTCCACGTAGACCGCCACGCGTGCCGGATTGATAGGTTCGCCTGTTGCATGGGCATGCGCAGATAAGTTTTCGTGCCTTCTTTCTTTTCAGCCGTTGTGCCTCTCTTCAGTTGTTAGTCGGCGTTTGTGGTGTCCTGACTTCTTTCTTGTGTCCGTGTTTCCACGCCCTGTCTTTTTAGAATGTGTGAAGAGGTTTATTGGTCGTTGAAAGACGTAATGGTCGTCAGCGGCAAGCGAGCGAGAAGAAGCGTCCAGAGGCACAGCGGCGATGCGAAACACGAGCCGAGCGAGCCGAGCGTTGGCGATGCTGCTGGATGGAGGCGCATCTTCTTCTTCACAATCGCCCCCGCTGAAAAAGGAGCCATCCTGGCGACCTAAGAAGTTTCAGGTAGAGGCTCATGGTACGGCTTGAGGCGGGAAACATGGACGATGTCACGTCCACGCCGGCGCATGTCATCCGATCGAGAAACTGGCTCGATAAGAAAATTAACTGGAGAGGTTTTCTCCAAGATGGTGTAAGGGCCCTCGTACCTTGGAACGAGCTTCGAGGAGAGTCCCGGAGTCTGGTATGGGACAGAGAGCCATACGAGAGACCCTGGGGCATAGCTAGGGTCTGGAAGTGAAGTGCTGCGGTTTTCTTTCTGTCGCTGCTGCTCTTGCGAGGTAAACGTGCGGGCGAGTTGGCGGCACTCTTCGGCTTGTCGAGCAGCTTCGGAGACAGGTGGACACTCGGAAGCATCAGGACGGTAGGGAAGTAGGGTGTCAATAGTATGTGAAGGCTCGCGTCCGTAAAGGAGAAAGAAAGGCGAAAATCCGGTAGTTGTTTGTATCGCGGTGTTGTATGCGAATGTTACATAAGGGAGAACACGGTCCCAGTTGCTATGGTCAGATGCGACGTACATCGAGAGCATATCACCCAGGGTGCGGTTAAACCGTTCCGTGAGCCCGTTAGTCTGCGGGTGGTATGCTGTGGTTGTCCGATGAATGACGTGGCATTCCGAGAGCAGAGCTTCGACGACCTCGGAGAGAAAAGCGCGGCCTCTGTCACTAAGGAGCTCTCGAGGGGCGCCATGTCGAAGGATAAAGTGACGTAAAATGAAAGAGGCGACATCCCGAGCGGTAGCGCTAGGCAAAGCGGCAGTTTCGGCGTAGCGTGTCAGGTGGTCGACAGCCACGATAATCCACCGGTTTCCATCTGCGGTCATTGGAAGGGGACCGTAGAGGTCAACGCCGACGCGATCAAATGGCTTGGCAGGGCATGGAAGCGGCTGCAATGCGCCGGGCGCACGTAAAGGTGTCGATTTGCGTCGTTGGCAGTCAGGACAGCACTGCACGAATTTCCGCACAAAATTGTACATGCCGCGCCAGTAATAGCGATGGCGAAGGCGCTCGTATGTCTTGAACACCCCGGCATGGCCACATTGGGGATCGTCGTGAAGAGAGGCGCATACTTGTGATCGCAAGCTGCGTGGAATGACCAGTAGCCATCGGCGGCCATCGGCAGCGTAGTTGCGGCGATGAAGCAGTTGATCGCGGATGGTGAAATGGGAAGCTTGACGACGGAGGGATCGAGATACAGGAATGGTGGATGTTCCACATAGATAATCAAGAAGAGAAGCGATCCACGGGTCACGACGTTGTTCGGTGGCAATGGAGTCGAGATCGAGAGATGACAAGGGGTGGACGCATGTGGTTGCGCACGCTGGATCTGGCGGTAAAGGTGAGCGGGAGAGGGCGTCGGCGTCAGAGTGTTTGCGTCCGCAGCGGTATACGACGCGAACGTCGTACTCCTGGATGCGTAGTGCCCATCGCGCTAGGCGGCCAGAAGGGTCCTTCAACGTGGCGAGCCAGCAAAGCGCGTGGTGATCGGTTACTAGATCGAACGGGCGGCCGTATAAGTACGGCCGGAACTTTCCAAGCGCCCACACCAGAGCCAAACACTCTTTTTCAGTCACGCTGTAATTCGTTTCGGCTTTCGTCAGCGTGCGACTAGCGTAGGCGACGACGTATTCGGAATAGCCGGGCTTTCGTTGAGCGAGGACAGCGCCAAGCCCGACCCCGCTGGCGTCTTTGTGTACTTCGGTAGGAGCCGTCGGATCGAAGTGACGAAGAATAGGTGGGGAGGTGAGCAGGCGGCGCAGTGTAGCGAAGGCTACGTCACATGCAGAGGACCAGGAAGAGAGGTTCACGTCGCCGCGAAGAAGCTGGGTTAACGGTGACATGATGGATGCAAAATTGCGAACAAAGCGCCGGAAATAGGAGCATAGACCTACAAAACTTCGAAGTTCCTTCATGGTCGTGGGCTTAGGGAATTCCGCGACTGCACGAAGTTTTGCAGGGTCAGGTAATACGCCCTGTTTGGACACGATGTGGCCTAAGATGACGAGTTCCCGGGCAGCGAAGCGGCATTTCTTGAGGTTAAGCTGAAGGCCAGCGTTGGTCAGACAAGTCAAAACGTGCCTGAGGCGACGGAGGTGTGTAGGGAAATCATGGGAGAAAACCACGACATCGTCGAGGTAACACAGGCACATAGACCACTTTAGACCACGTAGCGTATTATCCATAAGTCGTTCAAACGTAGCAGGCGCGTTACAAAGTCCAAAGGGCATGACGTTAAACTCGTATAGGCCATCAGGTGTAATAAACGCAGTCTTCTGGCGATCGGCTTCAGCCATAGGAACTTGCCAATAGCCAGACCGCAAGTCCAGTGACGAGAAGAATTCTGCTCCGTGAAGGGTGTCAATGGCGTCGTCAATGCGCGGCAAAGGATAGACGTCCTTGCGGGTTATCTTATTCAAACGACGGTAGTCCACGCAAAACCGGATAGATCCATCTTTCTTACGCACCAGTACTGCAGGAGACGCCCAGGGACTGTGCGATGGTCGAATAACGTCTCTACGAAGCATGTCTTCGACTTGGTTGTTAATGACGCGGCGCTCTTCAGCGGAGACGCGGTATGGTCTTTGACGCAGCGGCTGGTGTAAACCGGTGTCAACGTAATGTTGTACTTGCGACGTGCGGCCCAGTTGAGGTTGCGACACATCGAAAGAATTCCGGAACTCGTGCAGAAGAGCAAGTAGGTCAGCGTGTTCGGCAGGGGTGAGGGTATCGGCGATGGCACTGGAAAATATATCACTGGGTGACTCCCCGAGTGCCGACAGGGCATTTGGTGGGTCGCAGCAGTCATCCGGGACGTCAACCAAAGACGAAGAGTCGAGATCTTCCACGCGGCCGAGACATTCGCCTGCAAGCAGCGTGACAGGTGCAGAGAGCGGATTCAAGACGAATATATTGCTGCTGCCGGCGGCGATGTCAATCGTTGCGAAAGGTAGCGGCAGAGCTCTACGACTCGTGAAGACATCGGACGGCGTGAAAAAGACTGTAGCGTCGGTGTGGGCTTTGCAGGAAACAGGGACCAGTGCGAAAGTGCCAGGCGGAATGTCGGTATCCTCACGAACGAGCAGCTTGGGCGGCTGATGAAGAGCGTCAAGTAATGGGGCGTCACACAATGGGGAAAACTCAACTTCGGCGCGTGCGCAGTCGATGACGGCATTATGGCGGGATAGGAAGTCCCACCCGAGGATGACGTCATGCGAACAGGCAGAAAGGACAATGAACTCAACGATGTACAGATTGCCTTCAATGACCACTCTTGCAGTGCAGGCTGCGAGAGGCGTCACTTGCTGCGCGCTTGCGGTGTGGAGCGACAGTCCCGTGAGCGCCGTCGTTACCTTTCGTAATACACGGCAGAGATTAGCTGCTATGACAGAAACGGCGGCGCCGGTGTCCACAAGGGCAAAAGTACGAACACCTTCAACAGTTATGGCGACCACGTTAGTTGGGGAGGAGTGAGGGCTTGGACAGTTCGGAGATGGCGCAGTTCTTGCCTCTTGAACTGCGGCGTTTAGTTTTCCTGGTTGGAGGGTCCGGGCCGGCGACGCATGGGGGACGGCGATCGCCGCCGAGGAGATGGTGAGCGCGCTTTCAGAGCGGGCTGCTTCTTCAACTCGTCGTAGCTCTGACACAAGCTGACGACTTCTGAAACTGTGCCCGGATTCCTAGCCAAGAGCATTTGGAATGCGCCATCGTCAATGCCCTTCAGGATTTGTTTGATCCTGTCAGCTTCGGGCATGGTGTCGTTGACACGTCGACAAAGGTCGACGACGTCCTCAATATAGCTTGTGAAGCTTTCTTCCTCAATATAGCTTGTAACGCACGTTACGTCACAGTTACAGTTGTAATGCTTATACTTGTCCGTTCTGACGGAGAAGGCACGCACGTTTCACGAACCCGTGTGTATGTGTAGAAAGAGTTCTTGACAGTTCTTGAACAAGGTCATCATCACCGTGATCAGTGAGCACCAGCTGCTGGACCGGACTTGTTAATCGGATCCATTCGTGATCGTGGCTATGATGAGTCTAAGTGTAGTGAAGCGCGAGGTATAGTGAAGCTGGTAGGAAATCCTGGATGCCTCTCACGATGAAATGATCTACGAAGCCTCCTGTACTCGACGTGGCAGCGAGGTCTTTTGATGCCCTGTCCACATACAAGCCGTCTTTCACGCAGTATAAAGACCAGATGTTGTTGGGTCTTGATAAATCAATGTTGAAGTCACCGGTAATGATGGTTCTCTCAGTAGATTTATTGTAGGAAGCATTGACCCCGATTTTTGCGTAATCCACGTGGTCCACGTTGCGGAACACGTGGACGAGTGGATGGTAGCTGAGCGTCTTCCAGGGGTGTTCTGTCTTCAGCTTCCTCACTTTCCTTTCGTCCGCCGAGGAGGTGTAGCGGTTAAGGTACTCGGCTGCTGACCCGAAGGTCGCGGGTTCAATCCCGGCCGCGGCAGTTACATTTAGATGGAGGCAAAATGCAAGATGCCCGTGTTCTGTGCGATCTCGGTACACGTGAAAGAATACCCGATGGTCAAAATTTCCACAGCCCTTCGCTACGGCGTCTCTCATAATGATATCGTGGTTTTGGGACATAAAACCCCAACCATTATTATTATTATCACTTTCCTTGTGTGTCAATTTGTGCGTTCACGGTTACTGTGTTGGTTGAGACTCTGTATCAACTGTGGCACATACCCGCATAACATTCACTCTGGTTTACGGATATGCCCCACACGTGACTGAGAGAAAAGGTTTCATGACGTACGCGACAGGCATTTTGCGTTATTCATGTCATGACCAGTGAATCGTGTTCGTCATACACTGATCCCCTGCTATGCAAATTGTGGTGTATTACAAGTTGCGGAGACGGCCAGGAGAGCGCCCAGACGTAGGCGCTAGATAGATACGCAGACAGAAATGGCCAAAGTGCCTGAGGTTCGCTAAGAAATGCTTCGCATTTAAGAGGGAGTCCCTCGAGAGGAGTGCGATGCGGAAGTCCGCCCCTCTTGCCTGGTGATCAACCATACAACTATACCTTACCAGCAACTTCTTTTCGCGCATCCGTAGTGCGTGTGTGCGCAGCCGCAGTTACACTGAGCAAAGAAGGTAGCACTAAGACTAACCACGCCGTCCACAAAGCGGCAACAGCGAGAATTGTGCTAACAACGCGCATCGCGCGAGGCATTGTAAACATCCGGGGATTTCACGGCGTTGTATGCAGAAGACGCTGCGACAACGAAAGGCGCGTCGATATCGTGCCCGATGTTACAAAGGCGCGCAGCTATACGCACACTTTCCCAACAGCGAAAAGACGACGCGTTTTCAAAGATTCGCGCTGGCTTCAGCAATAAATTTACATCTACCTCACCTGTCGAACGAACGCACTGTTTTCCAAGTAAGTCTCTCTCTTCGGCGTCGTGCTCAGCAGGGCGGTAAAAAAACAAGGGAGATTCCTAAAGGCCAGAGTGTAGGCAAAACGTAATGCCTGCCGCGTCACTCGAGGAGAAACTCCGCCGTCGCCGACCCGGAAACAGCCCGAAGCGAGGGACCACATGCACGAGCAGAACGAGCCATCACGCTTTCATGCGAACGTGCTTGGAAATTTGAACAAGTTCACGGGTGCGTATGCACGGCGTCGATGCTTTCAAGGACAAGTAAGAACGCCGGGCGGTTGGCGCGATGCCCAAACAAAGATGCGAAAGCATAACATTGACGTCCCGCACTTATTCTTTCTCAATTGATTTCAGCGCCGCAAACTGCGCTCTGGTTGCTACGTGCTTTTCGCCAGTTTCTTGTCTCGTTCGCAGGCCTGTCGAGTAGTTCCTACGCAAGTGCGCTGAACTGGGCCTCACTCGAGGCGTGATTATGACGGAGCGGCGAGTCCCCGTGTTGCATATCTATGCCGTTTATAATGTATTCTCTGCTGATCTTCGAGACCTTCTTCTTTAAGGACAGCAGATGATGCGGTTATCTGCGGCAAGAGCAAACTATGAGAGACCGTGCGCGTAATGGGAGTGGGATATATATATATATATATATATATATATATATATATATATATATATATATATATATATATATATATATATATATATATATATATATATATATATATATTCAAAACGGGTTTATTAGAGAGAAGTAGCACTTCAGAAGGAAGCTCACGGATGCTGAAGGCGGGAGGCGAAAACTAACACAAGACAAACAGTCCAAGCGCCAACAGCTCGCGCTCGGCTCTTTCAGCTAAGGTCGTGGCCCACTGCTCTGCTGCATATGATCTTCTTCCCTACAATTGCCCCGGCGACAAAGAGGAGCCATCCTGGCGAGTCAAGGTGACGAGAGGAGGAGCGGGTCGTGACATGGCTTGAGGCGACTCACGTGGACAGTCTCGCGACCAAGGCGCCGCTTGTCTGTAGATGGGTTGACCGGCTCGATCACGTACGTTACATGAGATCGACGTTCTACGACGCGATAAGGACCGTGATACTTGGGGGCAAATTTGGACGTCAGACCAGGGGAGTGAAAGGGCAGTCGGAGCCAGACGAGCGAGCCTACGGCGAAAGTCTCGACTTGCTGGTCTCGGTCATGGCGTTCTTTTTCTTGGGCTTGTTTGTCCGAGGTGAATGAACGGGCTAACTGACGACGCTCTTCAGCGCGCTGTACAATTTCCGAAACAGGGCTGAATTCGGAGGCGTCCGGGCGATACGGCAAAATAGTGTCAAAGGTGGCGCATGGTTCACGACCATATAAAAGAAAGAAAGGCGAGAAGCCCGTGGTTGACTGCGTGACGGTATTATATGCATAAGTCACAAATGGGAGAACGGCATCCCAGTTAGATTGATGAGAATTGACATGTCTCCCAGCGTACGGTTGAAGCGCTTAGTTAGACCGCTGGTCAGCGGGTGGTAGGCTGTAGAGGTGCGGTGAACCGTGCGGCAAGTTCGAAGGAGTTCTTGAAGAACTTTGGATAAAAACACAGGCCCTCTATCGCTGAGTAGTTCGCGTGGTGCACCGTGACGGAGGACGAAGCGACGTAAGACGAAATTGGCAACGTCACGAGCACTAGCAGAAGCAGGGGCGTAGCCAGAAATTTTTTTCGGGGGGGGTTCAACCATACATTATGTATGTTCGTGCATGCATTTGTATGTGCGCGTGTATATATACGCAAGCCAAACTGAAAAATTTCGGGGGGGGTTTCAACCCCCCCAACCCCCCCCCCCCTGGCTACGCCCCTGAGCAGAAGGTAGCGTAGCTGTTTCAGCGTATCTAGTGAGATGGTGCCGTGAATGGTAGTTGGCTGTTGTTTTCGGTCGTAGTGTGATACGTGTTGCAGCGAGTGGTGTGATGACACGTATTCAACTATCCAGTCGCTCTTCGTGACGTTGACATTAAAGTCGCCAATGGGCATGAAAGGCTGTGTGTCCGCGTATTGCTTGTGGTAGTCACCCATGGCCTCGTCGATGTACGTCTGATGCTGACGCTTGCTTGCGCCAACCCACTAACTGACGGGACTGCTGATTCCATCACACTTTGTGAAATATTAGTATAGTTTGAAAGTCCCGCTTATCCCCACAGAGGCCATGCGCCTCCCTCTTTTTCAATAAAGGACTTTCCATCCATCCATCATCGGACCATCACACTACATCGGAAGCATCAACGGAGTCAAGCGGAGTGAACCAAAGCAAGCGCTGAACTGAACGCGCGCAGCGCTCAGCCAACACCTCCTAGAACTTTTCAGGCCTGCGCGCAAGAATTTGATGTCACAAGCCGCCGGCCGACCAACCCGTCCGACGAGTTCGTTTACCTAGCATTCCAATCCCCTGTCTCCCCAGTGACCCTGGCTGAAGCGCGTGCGTCCGTGTCGTTGCTGAGGGCACGTTTCATGTATTTCTGCATGCGCTGGAGAGGAGAGGAGACTAGAGGAGGAGAGTAGCGCATGCGCCGCGAGAGCAGAAGCGAGACCGCAGGAGAAGCGCAAGCAGGTGGTACGAGAGAAGTGGAGAGTGAGTGCGGAGTGCGGAGAGTGCGCAGTGTAAGTGCGGACGCCGAGTACGTGGGACATGCCGCCGCTAAGAAAAGCTTCGCATTTAAAAAAATAGGAACAGAAAACGGAGGGCTGGGAGAAGGGAGGGTACACGTTTCGCTGAATGATTGTCAGTGGAAGCACGTGACACTTTAACAATCGTAGGTTCGAAATTCCTAGAAGGAGGGCTTACCTCTCATTGGTTTTCGTTGTGTATGAGCCATACGAAATAGATTCAAGAGCCCCCTTAGAAAGTTTAATACCTGCTGGCTGGAGTGCATTGAACTTGTGAATAAGGTACGACTGTATTTTCTGTCTCTTGGGGACCGAAAACTTGACTGAAGCATGTAACGCTTGAAATCGTCGAAGTTGTGACCTGCTACACTAAAATGCTGTGCCACTGCTTTGGGTAAGTTCTTCGCCGTGTCCGGCGATGCCCGTTTAATCTAACATTAACAGGCTGTCCCGTTTCTTCAATGTACCGTTTTTGACAATATGAGCATTACATCATGTCGACAACGTTTGAACTAGTGCAGGTAAAACTAGATTTTATATCATGGACGTAATCACTTCCGGTAATTTTAACTATAACGTCCTCTTGAAGGTGTTTACATTTCTTACACCTTGGACGAGAACAACGTGTTATGTGGGCAGTAGAATGAGGGTTTACTTTTGCAACATCCTTTCTGACATCCTGTTCGCTCGGGACGGACTACACACTAACTTTTCAGGCGTCAAAGTAATTTGCACGAACAACAAGTACAGAATCAGGAATGAATTCAAACAGACGCAACCAATGACACTGTCTAACGGACCGTCCCACGAACCAGAACAACA
The DNA here is from genome assembly GCF_013339695.2 of Rhipicephalus sanguineus. Classification (NCBI taxonomy): domain Eukaryota; kingdom Metazoa; phylum Arthropoda; class Arachnida; order Ixodida; family Ixodidae; genus Rhipicephalus; species Rhipicephalus sanguineus. The sequence continues at coordinate 9,386,195 of NC_051176.1, read as the reverse complement.
CGCTCCACATGCTACAAGCACTAGCTGAAACTCACGCCCCACCGTAGCTAAGGCACAAGAAGCATCTACTCAGACGGTGGACGTGATAATAACACCAGTAACAGAACCCACACAACAAGCAGAGGCAACAAGTTCACGCACTTCCCTAACAGAGACATCTGCGAACGCTAGCAAACAAACAGATACAGGAACACGCATCGGGTCAGACCTCACCACTAACACAAAGAGTAGTAGAAAACACCGCCTGAAAATGTTGCGCCCCGGAGGTCTGCCCGACTCCAACAGAAATGACTAACAAACACCAAGTACAGGAAAGGCAACCGCAAATCCCCGTCTTTATTTCTCCAATCCCGTGAACTCGCTGCAAAACAAACAAACTACAGAATGGATTTGAAGAAATACTCTAGCTACATTAAAGAAAAGAAAATTCCGAAAGGTCTTAAAATTGAGGCCGGATGTGCTCTTGGTACCCTACCGCCTAACCTATTAGCGAAATGGAACATCATTTTAGAAAGCGCGTCTTTGTCATTAATAGCTATTTTAAAAGAACATTGTGCAAATCAACCTGCTTTAATAACCAACCAACTTAATAGCGTTAAACTATCTCAACAGGAAACTGAAGAACTTGACCAATTTGTAGAACGCAGAGAAGATAAATTGATGATCAAGGAAAAGCGCAAGGAAAATCATGCGACGAACTCTGCCCTCAATAATTCGATGAACACAGTAGAAAGCTCCGCAATCCTAGTCCAACACCCAGAACGCCGTAGAGAGGTGGTAGACATATCAAAAAGCTTATGTCCAGTCGATATAGATCTCCTCAAGCACGGCCTTATATTTTGGCCCACAAACAATGCGGTGAACGAGTACGAGCTCCACAAAGATATAACTGAGTTTTCAAGACGTTTGCGCATCAAGGAATTCTTTTTCGATAAGGCAGATACGGAAGACGTAAGCAATGACTCTTTGCGTCCGCCAACCACTTGGACACCAGAAACAGAACAATGCCAAGAGTTAGATCAATGTATAAAACTAGTCTCAAGGAAAATTCGGAGCACAGCTAAACGGAGTCCAAAGCCGAAGAACTTGACTTGTGCAGAACACAAGGTCTTGAAAAAACTTTCAAAAAGAAAGGAAATTGTTATAAAACGGCGCGTCGTCTGCTACAGCACTTCCGGTTCACGGAACCTTCAAGGCTCAGCTCTTCGCTGCTTCAAGTTGTGTGCGGTTCAGTGTAATCAGGGAGGAGGCAAGATAACTGGTAACAACCGCGTCGCAGAAAGCACGTGTTTTCTCCCCGATTACACTGAACGGCACGCACCTTAAAACAGCGAAGAGCTAGGCATCGAACCGGAAGACGTCATTTTGCTATCCACCTATAGCAATCTGGTCTATAGAAAAATATAAAAACGAAGCTATCAGACAACTTAGCAACAACACGCACTATCGAAAGTTAGCCTCGGACCCGACTCAAGAATATAGTAATAGCATACAACATACGATCACGGATTTTCTAGCCAGGGAATTAATCACACACTCCGAGCACCTGTTCCTGATGCCTAAAAACAAGCAAGCAAGCCGCTTCTACCTTCTTTCGAAGATTCATAAGGTGTCCATAGATGAACTGCTTATCGCGCAAATCCTGGGCAGGCCTATAGTATCTAACAACAATACACCTACTGAGTCGCTACCAACATTTCTAAATCATCACTTATCTAAAATACCATCTAACCTACCGTCTTTTGTTCAAGATACACCTCATTTCCTTCGGATAATAGATTCTACTAACGAAACACAAACATTCTCGGATCAGGCCATTCTGGTAACATTACATGACTGCTCCTTGTATACGAATATACCTATCACTGAAGGGATTGAAGCGGTCTCAAAATCACTCATAGAAATCAAGCAAGCACATAATGCTGAAGTTTACCTACCGTTACTGAAATTAGTCCTCACGCTAAATTATTTAGAATTTTATTCGTCCTACTGCCTGCAAACGTTCGGCACTAGTATGCGAACTCTTTTTTCGCCAACATACGCCAACATTTTTAGGGATAGTTCGAATCAGAGCTGTCGCAATCATGTCCAGTGAAGCCTTCCACCTATCTCCGTTACATAGACGACATATTTGTCATCTGGAAACATGGCTTAAGTGCACTAAACGCATTCATTGACCACTGCAACAAGCTCCACTCTAGTATTAAATGCACCATGCATGATTCTTCCCGTGAAATTAACTTCCTAGAAACGACGCTATCTATTGAAGCAAGAAAATGGAAGAGGATGCTTTACAGAGAACCAACAGACAGCTAGCAATACCTAGATTACACTATTCATCACCCGCGACACTGCAAAGAAGGGATATTTGTAGGACAGGCGAGGCGTATAAGAAGGATCTGTAGCGATAACAGCGACTACATTCAACACTTATGCAACCTAATGGAAACATTAGTTGCAAGAAATTACCCGCAAGATGCTCTAAACAAGGTCTTCAACGAAGCATGTCAACTAGATAGGAAATCATCACTAGCTCAAAGGGCCCCCGTAGCAGGGTTGCCACTGACTTTCGAGTAAATGTCGCCAAACGCCGAGCAAAAAGTCGCCAGAAGTCGCCATTTTTTCACAAATTTCGCCAAAAAAGTCGCCATTCTAGATGTGTGTGGTATACCTAGTAATAAAAATTTCCACTGAGGAATAGCCCCGTAGAATACAGCAATATCCAAGACCCTGAAATTATATTGGTGTTTCTCATTGCCAGTCGTATCGCCCACTTCACCATGCGAGTGCATGGTGCAGCTTCTCAGACTAGCCGCAAGATGTGCGTGGTGGCACAAGGGTGAATGAATGAAACGCTCATGACATCCTTCCATCCCTGTCCGCCCGTTTAGAAGGTAAAAGTTTGGTAAACCTTGGGCGAAAACCATGAAAGCGTTGTTTGTAGACAGCTTTACGTACCCTTATATGAAATAAAAGGATTAAAAGTTTATTGAAGGTAACACGACAGAACTCTTACAGGAACCGATCATTAGTGAGTCTTACACCTTTTCAGTGTGAACTAATATGATACCGGCCGCCACCGACCCTTTCTTATAGTCACCCTATCTACACGCGTCAATACGATGCGTTATTAATGATGCGGTAGAAAATGTAAAACGTTATATAGCAATTGTTTTCATTGCACACACCCACCGAGAAGAGTAGAAAATGCCTCAATAAATATTTTTTTATTGCACGAATAGCCGCGTATCGGCCTCTCTTTGCTATTCCAAAACAGTCTTTACGAGCTGAATTGGGGGTACTGCAACAGTGAATAAGTAGCCAAGCTATTCAGAACAGTTGGAGCTTTCGCGGAACAAATGGTCGGAACACGCTGCCAACCCGTCGTCTAGCCCCTTCAGAAACGAAACTTTAGAGAAGCCTAAAGCACCTAAAGCCATAAACTTAAAGTCAAACACTGACCTCTTGCGGTTTGCAAGGCAGTACGCTGACTTACACTTTGCTAGAATGTCGCTGGGGAACGTTCGGTACCTCCTGCAACACGCGAGTTATAGGACGGACATACCGAATGACGCGTAATGTGCACATTCTACTCGTGGATCTAAAACCAAGAAAAATATAGAGAATGTTGCCGCTAATTTGTTGGGAAGACACTGAGCTTAGGATGCATAACTCTGCGGAGACCTAAGCCGAAAATCGCCAGAAATTCGCCATGTCGCCATTCATAATTTTAGGTCGCCACGGGCCTCTCAAATTCGCCAATTTGGCGAAAAGTAGCCACCATTGGCAACCCTGCCCCGTAGCACAGCCCAACCAGCCGCCATCATTTATAACCAAATACTCAAATGCGCTACCAAACATAAATAATATCCTCCGTAAGTATTACCCGATACTGGCAAGCAACGAGCGCCTTAGAAAAGTGTTTCCCGGAGTACCAAAGGTCGTGTATCGCCGCAATAGGAATTTTAACGACATGTTAGTGCATGCAAAAGTAAACCCTCATTCTACAGCCCACATAACACCTTGTTCTAGTCCAAGATGTAAGACTTGTAAACACCTTCAAGATGACGTTATAGTTAAAAGCACCGGAAGTGATTACGTCCATCATATAAAATCTGCTTTTACCTGCACTAGTTCAAACGTTATCTACATGATCGAATGTTCATATTGTCAAAAACGGTACATCGGCGAAACGGGACAGCCCGTTAATGTTATATTAAACGGGCATCGCGCGGACACGCCGAAGAAGTTACCCAAAGCAGTGGCACAGCATTTTAATGTAGCAGGTGACAACTTCGAAGATCTCAAACTTTACATACTTCAGTCAAATTTCCGGTCCCCGTGAGACAGAAAATATGCAGAGTCATACCTTATTCACAAGCCAGCAGGTATTAACGTTTCTAAGGGGGCTCTTGAATCTATTCCGTATGGCGCATACACAACGAAAACCAATGAGAGTTAAGCCCTTCTTCTAGGAAGTTCGAACCTACTGTTGTTAAAGTGCCACGTGCTTCCACTCACAATCATTCAGCGAAACGTGTACCCTACCCTCTCCCCCCGCCCTATTTTTTGTTCCTATTCTTTTTTTTCTTTCTCGTTCCTTTTTTTTTCTCGCCTTCCTTATGGCTCACCCAGTTCGTCACGGCGGCCTCCCCCAGTCTGGCAGTTGCCCTCCCCTTCTCCCTTGTGGCGGGGGCATATGCGTGTGCACAGGAGAGCGAAGCATATGCACACGACAGCTAAGGAAATCAGTTCCAGCCTTGAAAAAGACAAGTCCACTTGTCCAAATGTCGGCTCGAGCACCCACCCTCTGTTTACGGATTTTTACATTCTTCGCGCGTGTTTCCTGGACTCGCAGGTCACTTCTGAGCGTTCATAGAAGACTATGCAAGAAAAACAAAATGTTTGACCGCATTGACCCAGAAAGGTATTCCATTTGTCTGGTCCGACGAATGTGAGAAGAGCTACCTGGGACTTTTCAGACTCATCTCATCCGACCCTGTATTGACACTGCCTGACTGTGATTTACCGTTCGAACTATACACCGACGCATCGGACTATGCTGCAGGCGCCATCCTTTCTGGTTACCTGTGCCCCTAAGGGTCACAGGTAACCATAAGGGCCCCTTAGGGGCATTATATATATATAATATATAATGCCCCTAATATATATATATATATATATATATATATATATATATATATATATATATATATATATATATGGGCCCCTTAGGGGCATTACATAAGGAGGGAGAACATTTTCTAAATACAAAAAACACAGAAAATAAAAAAGTAGTACAAGTACACGAGCAATACTTTTGCAGGATCCGAGAACAGACGCACAGAAAATGTATCTATACAAGTATAAAAACATGCGCGCACAAAATTTACGCATACAAAAGCAGGAAATACAGTGACGGTAGTAGAGTTTTAATGGGCTTCCATGTTTAAGTGAGCTGCCAGTAGCTGTTTGAATGCGCACGAGTCACGCTCTGAGACGATGGCTTCCGGTAAGTGATTCCATTCCTCGATGGCGACAGGAACAAATGACTTGTTGAATGCAACGGTCCTACCGAAAGGGCGTTGGAGGCTTCTGGAATTAAATAGCCGGCGAGAGTAGCGGGCGGGAGAAAGTAAGAGAGAACCATGCAAGTGAGGAAAAGAATAATATAACCTACGAAATAAACAAAGTCGAGAAAATTTACGTCTGTCAGCTAGATTCTGCAAGTCTAAAGACGCCTTAATAAAAGTGATGCTTGATGAGTGATCGTAATTGGACGTAATAAACCGGGCAGCCCTATTCTGAACGGATTCCAACAGATTAATCAGATATGTTTGGTGAGGGCTCCAAACGGAGGACGCGTATTCGAGCTTCGTACGAACCAAGGCTACGTACGCAATTTTATGGACTGTAGGAGGGATAGGCATAAAGTTCTTTGGATGTAACCAAGCTTCTTTGATGCGTCAGCTACTAAGTGTGTGATGTGATCCGACCACGTCAGATTGTTAGAAATAGGCACGCCAAGGTATCGGTAACTGTCGACATATGCCAAGTTCGTTGACTTTAAATTGTCGACGTATTCCGAGTTAGACTGCTTGCGAGATACGTGCATGAATTTGCATTTAGAAACATTGGTCTGCATCTTCCAGAGTGAACACCAGTTTTCAACTAAGGATAGGTCATTTTGTAGAATTTCGTGGTCGTCAGGGGTGGTTATTCGGCGATAAAGGACGCAATCGTCCGCAAATAATCGAATGGATGATGAAATTCCTGACGGTAGATCGTTCAGATATATGAGGACGAGTAAGGGGCCGAGCACTGACCCCTGAGGGACACCGGATTTAACGGGAGCAGCAGTGGAGTGAAGACCGGCAATGTCAGTGAACTGAGATCGATGTGCAAGGAAGCATCGGATCCATGACAGGGTTAAAGTGTCCAACTTCAGACAGCAGAGTTTGTTTATTAGTCGTTGGTGAGCGACACGATCGAAGGCTTTAGAGAAGTCTATGTATATGACGTCAGTTTGAAATAGAGAATCTAAGTTTATTTGGAGGTCGGTAGTGAATTCGAAAAGCTGAGTTTCGCAGGACAAACCAGCTCGGAAGCCGCGTTGATTTTTGAAGCAAAAACCCGTTATTATCGAGGTGGTGGGCAACATGCGAATAAATAATGTGCTCGAAGATTTTGCAGGCAATGCATGTCAGCGAAATAGGACGATAATTGGATGGGTTAGACCGGTCACCTGATTTGAATACCGGGGTTACCTTGGCTACCCTACAGTCCGCAGGTATGATACCTTCAGAAAGGGACTGAGAGTATATGATTTGCAGAATGTGGCTAGTAATAGCTCCAGTGAATTTTAGTAGCGTTGCCGGTATGTTATCAGGACCAGGGGCACTCCATGTTTTCAGGTGGTTTATAAGGTTTAGCATACCTTCAGCATTTATGGTGATGGGTGGCTTCTGAGGAAAGTCATACCTGTGGGCAGAGGGGATATTGCCTGGCGGTTCATTAGTAAAGACTAAGGAAAAGTAAGAATTCATCAAGTCAGAGCGCTGCTGAGCTGGTACCCGTGAGCCATCAGGATTGCACATTGAGACGTTATGCGATAAATTGTTGGGGTTGATAATGTTCCAAAATTTTTTAGGTTTGTCGCGGATGATTTTTAGGAGATCTTCATGGTAATACTTCTTTTTAGCATTTTTCAGCGCGCTAGTATATTCGCGAAGGCAAGTGAAATATTTGACCCATTTCGATGGAGAAATGCTACGTTTTGCTTCGCGGAAGATGCGTTTCTTGTTTTCTGAGAGTTTTTTCACCGAAGTTGTATACAAAGGACTATCATCGTCACAGCGAACAGACACTGGTGGAACATATTCTTCGATTAGCGTCAAGACCTTTTGTTTATACAGTAGCCAGTTCTGTTCTACACTTCTGGAGATGGCCGTTTGAGAGAAGAAACTACAAAAGCTTTCCTATTCGGTAATGATTGCGTGGACGTCCGCTTTGTTGTAGTCGCGTGTGAGCTTCTTCCGTGGATTGTGCCTAGGTACTGGAATACAGAGGTTGAATAATATGGTACGGTGATCACTCAGACCTCCTATACACGTAGGCGAGTGGTCGGGGTGGGAAGCGAAGACAAGATCGTGTATGCTGTCGCCCCGAGTCGGAGTATTAATTGTCTGCGTGAGGTTGATCGTTAATGACTGGGGGATAGGATAGACCACAAAGCGTGCGCAAGTTATTTATAGTGCCCCTGCACCGGAACACAGTGGCAAGAACGACGACCTTCCCGCTCGCCGTCGCCCGGCCGCTACATGTCACCGCACCGCCGGCAGCACACTGGCCCAAACCGGGGCCGGTCGCCTAGCCCGTATCCGGGAAACTAAGGGCAGCAACCGATGGAGGTGCCGTTACTCTACGACGAAATACCGAAGATTCTCCGCGGCCGGCGACGACGACAACGCGACGAGACCTGCAGAACTCGCCGTGAAGCAGACAAAGCCCTGACTACAAAACCTCGGCCCTGAAGAAGACCTGTCGACGCGACGTAGAAGAAGGTGGACAAGCCGACCTAGCCGTGACCCGACACCGCGATTTAACCGCAACGAAAGACGACGGATTAGCGACCTCGAAGTACTATTCGACGGCCACAACGTCACCGCTTTCGTCGACACTGAAGCCGACTATTCCGTCGTCAGTGGACCATTCGCCACAAGGTTGAAAAAAGTTAGGACCGCTTGGCAAGGCCCCGAAATCCGGACCGCCTGGGGCCATCTAATAACTTCGGCTGGAGTCTGCACCCTAACAGTCGCCATCAATAACCGAACTTATCCTGCGAGCTTTGTAATATTGCAGCATTGCTCCAGTGATGTGATACTTGGGATGGACTTCCTAAGCCACCACGGCGCCGTCATCGATCTGAGGGCTGAGTCAACAACACTAACCTCAGAAAAAGCGCTTCCGCCACACACGACGCCAGGAAACGCCGTATTAAATGTGATAGAAGAGCACGTCACCATTCCGCCTCTCTCCAGCATCATCATTTCCGTCGGCACCTAAGAACCCGCAGACCTAGAAGGTGTAATCGAGGGCGATCAGCACCTACTTCTGAACCGTCAGATTTGCGTCGCAAGAGGCATTGCCGAGCTGCGTGATGGCAAAGCAAAGGTAGTGCTGACAAACTTCAGCCACGAATATAGGCATCTCAACATTGGTACGACGGTCGCCTACATCCAGTAATTCATGGACACCAGCAATGCTTTCGCCCTCTTCGATGCTACCGAACCTGCTTCGACGCATCGACGAACCCAAACTGATTTCGGCGTCAGCCCGAGCCTCCCGAAGCACAAGCAAGACCAGCTAAAAGCCCTGCTCTTACAATTCTACGGACACCTTTTCGTCGTCGTCAACAATTCGACGGACACCAGTCGCGAAACATCGCATATAACAGAAGAAAGTGCCCGACCAATCCGTCAGAGCCCGTACCGAGTTTCGACGCGAGAACGCGAGGACCGTCAAGAAACAGGTCGACGAAATGCTACGCGACGACATCATCCAGCCGTCCAAGAGTCCGTGGGCGTCACCTGTGGTGTTAGTGAGGAAGAAGGATGGAACCCTACGTTTTTGCGTCGACTATCGTCGCCTGAACAAGGTCACGAAGAAGGACGTGTACCCTCACCCACGAATAGACGACGCCCTAGATTGACTCCACAACGCCAACTACTTTTCGCCGATGGACCTCAAGACCGGCTACTGGTAAATCGAAGTCGACGAGAGAAACCGAGAAAAGACTGCCTTCATAACACCAGACGGCCTGTTCAAGTTCAAGGTCATGCCCTTGGCCTTTGCTCGGCACCCGCGACTTTCCAACGTGTCATGGATACAGTACTGGCTGGCTTGAAGAGGCAGACTTACCTCATGTACTTGGACGACGTCGTTGTGTTTCCCTCAAACTTCGACGAAGACGTGCGGCGGCTTCAAGCTGTATTTCAAGCAATCAAGAGCTCCGGACTCACCCTGAAGCCAGAAAAGTGTCGCTTTGCGTACGAGAAGCTCTTGTTCTTGTGACACGTGATAAGCAAGTCCGGATTACGCGCCTGACCCGCAGAAGACAGTCGCGATCGCTACATTCCCACCACCTACCGACAAGAAGGCCGTGCGTCGATTTCTCGGCCTGCGCGCCTATTACAGGCGGTTCGTCAAAAACTGTGCCCGCATCGCCGACCCACTTACTAACCTTACCAGGACCGACGTCGAGTTCAAGTGGGAGTCGCAGGAGGAAACATTTCAAGAACTAAAACGACGCCTGCAGACGCCTCCGTTACTCGCGCATTTCGATGAATACGCCCAAACAGAAGTGCACACCGACGCTAGCAATTGTAGGACTCGGCGCCGTTCTTGTGCAGAGGACTCCCAGATTGGAAAGGGTAATCAGCTATGCTAGCCGGTCGCTATCACAGGCGCAAGCCAACTATTTCACGACAGAAAATGAGTGTCTTGGCATAATCTGGGCTACATCAAAGTTTCGCCCCTACCTTTACGGCAGGCCCTTCAAAGTTGTGAGTGACCGCCACGCCCTGTGTTGGTTAGCTAACTTGAAGGACCCTTCAGGTCGTCTCACACGATGGAGCTTGAGACTTCAAGAATTCGACATTACCGTCGTTTAAAAGTCCGGAAGAAAACACTGCCACCGTGGACCTGCCGCCGCAAGACGACCAGGACGATTCCTTCTTGGGCACCATAAGTGCCTACGACTTCGCTGAACAACAGTGATCCGACCCGGAACTCAGAGGCCTTATGTAATACCTCGAGGGCAAGAACGCCGTCGTTCCGAAAGTGTTCAAGCGAGCACTGGCGTCGTATTTCTTACGCAACGGCGTTCCCCAGAAGAATAACTTATTACCACATCGAGCCAAGAACCTTCTCGTGGTGCCTTCAGAATTGCGACCAGAAGTCCTCCAGGACCATCACGACGACCCGACAGCAGGACACCTCGGTGTTTTCCGAACGCTGGCAAGAATACAGGAAAAGTACTACTGGCCGCGCGTTGCCGCCGACGTCACTCGCTACGTAAGGACATGTCGAGACTGTCAGCGCCGCAAGACACCGCCAACAAGACCAGCGGGCTTTCTTCAGCCGCTCGAGCCACCTCGGCGACCATTCCAGCAGATCAAGATGGGCCTCCTGGGGTCGTTCCCAACGTCGACTAGCGGTAATAAGAAGGATCGTCGTAGCTACCGCCTACCTGACCCGCTACGCCGAAACAAGGGCCATGCCTAGAGGCATTGCCGCCGAGGTAGCGAAGTTCTTCGTTGAAGACATCGTTCGGCGTCATGGCGTCCGAGAGGTCCTCATCACCGACAGAAGTACGGCGTTTACTGCGGAGATAACTCAGGCGATCTTGAGGCACAGCCAGACAAGCCACCGCCGGACCACTGCCTACCACCCTCAGACCAATGGCCTCACCGAGCGGCTAAATAAGACCATCGCCGACATGCTGGCCATGTACATTGACGTCGAGCACAAGACGTGGGGTGCCATCCTTCCGTACGTGACCTTCGCATACAACACCGCTGTGCAAGAAACGACACAGGTGACGCCTTATACTTTGGTCTACGGAAGAAGCCCAGCAATGCCGCTCGACGCAATGCTACCAACGGCCACGGACGAAGACAATCTCGACGCCGCTGCCTATTTGCAACGCGCCGAAGAAGCTCGACAGCTCGCCCGCCTGCGCATCAAGAACCAGCAGAGGGTCGACAGCCGCCACTATAATCTTCGACGACGCCACATGGAATACCAACAGGGTGACCGTGTGTGGGTTTGGACGCCGATACGCCGTCGGGGACTTAGCGAGAAGCTTCTTCGGCGGTATTTTGGGCCATACAAGGTGCTTCGACGTCTCGGAACTCTAGACTACGAGGTTATCCCGGACGGCATTACGAGCTCTCAAAGGCGCCGTGCACGATATGAAGTCGTCCTTGTCGTGCGCCTTAAGCCGTTTTATGGGCTTTAGCGAACCTCAGGACTGTAGCTTTTGCTTTATTATTCTAATTTTGCTTGTACTTATTGGTTGTTGTAATTTATTTGTCTATGCACTTGTTTTTTTTTACTTCTATGTTCTGTCACAAGCAACGGGATGATGCTTTTTTCAGAGGGTGGCAACGCCACGCCCGCTTCATGTTTTATTGTGATGTATTCGGATTTGACCAGCAAGGACGGTTAGCAACGCTCGGCGCTGACCGTGCCGCAGTGTTCGAGAAGCTTCGCGATTGTAGTAGATCATTTTGTTAAAATTGTGCGCCGGACGCGATTAGTCTAGATTATTCTGGAGCTTGCGCGACCACCAGTGATAAGACTGCAATGTTCTATGCGTAATGTATAAAAGACGGCGCGTCCCAGCCACGAGCAGATTATCGACGCACGATGCCTCGTTCGCCGCTGTCAGTGTACAGCGTGTATTGCTGTAGTTCGAGTTCTCATTTCCCGGCCACAAGTTCGGCCAAATAAACAGTTTCATCTTGAAAACGCCGGCTGCTGTCTTCGTCGACGTGACGAACACGTGACAATATATGTGGAGCAAATGTGGAGGGGGGGAGCCGAAGACGTGAGGGGTGACAATGGGCTGGAGGAATGCACCCTGTTGTGTTAAAGGGGTCATGAAGCACCCCTTGGACTGATTGAAAAAACACATCCTGCGGAAAGCTGACACGGCTATGAACTGCTCTGCCAAATATTGCAGTCGTGCACGCCGCGTAATGGCCACAAGCGGAGCGCGAAGTTGCCGTTTCCCCAGTCACCCTCTTTTCAAACAGAGGCCGGTTCTCACTCTCGTCGGTGGGCGGGGCGTCTGTCCGCTGTACGTCGCAAGAGACATAGCATGCTTATTGGCCGATAGCCGACGTAAATCGAGAGCGGCGTTCGGATCAGATGCGCTTCTTGCCGCGGGGTGCCGCCACTTGCCGGCGCCGCACTCCTCAGTACACGGTAGCCGCACTCGCGCAAGCGAATCACAGCGGGAGAGCGATCGCGTTTCATGACGCGCGCTGGCGTAACTTCTTTCCCCCATGCAATCCCTCCCTGTCTAGCTTCCAGTGCGCTCGTCGGCACGAGAAAAGAGAGAAAGCGCTGGGAGCGTGCGCCAAACCCCCGTAACTCCGCTGATTCTTGACGGATTCGAGAAATTTTTGCGGCAATCGATTCGGGAGGCAGTACACTCCGATACTGAGGCCATTAGATCATTACTTGGAAAAGTGGTTCATGACCCCTTTAAGGCTTCAAAGCATTGGAGCTCGACTAACTACAGGAATGTACCTCATCTGGAAGTTCTGTGTATATCAGCGTAGTCGCTTTTTTTTTTCTTTTTTTCAGGAAACATGTGTTTTTCATAGCAATGTAGATGCGCTGAGTGAAGCACAAACGAGAAAGTAACAAGGAACAGGACTAGTGATACGCAAACTTTCAACTGCTGAAACTTTAAGCTTTGCTGAACGTGTTTGTCGTAGGTCAAAGTATGTGCACGTGGTGTGTTGGCGACTCTTTTTCGTCAGGTTTCGAACTTCTCTCTTTTTTTTCCTCTTTGTATGTACCTTTTCTTAACCTTTTTCTCTCCCTCTCCGCTCGGAGAACGATGATATAAAAGCGCATCGAAGCCCGGTAAATTTCATCCTGATGAAGATCGGTCTCCGATCGAAACGTCGACAAATAAACAGTTTTTTAGAAGCGTATACCTTCTTCCCTATATATATATATATATATATAATATATATATATATATATATATATATATAATATATATATAAGCCACAAAAAAAAAGTAATTCTGATATTTTTTCCTCAAGCTAGGAATCGAAAGGGCGACCTCTCGCTCTACAGCGCGCGGCGTTAGTCGGTTAGGCCACGAGGTATACGTCTCTCAGCATGCTAACGGCGAGCTATTGATGTACATCATTTACTTCAACGTGCTTTTTTGGTCACCAGCGAGATGGCGCTAAGCCCTACAGGGCATGGTCACCTGCGCTTGTTAGTTCGCGCTCGTCTTGTGTGTACCTGTGCGTTCGTTTCGGGCGTCCTGCTTTATGTTTGAGCAGCGCGCTGCAAGTGTCGAGCTGTGAAGCATGATACTTCGCGCTCGTCCTGTGTGTGTTCTTTTCGTGCGTCCTTTGGGCTGGAGCGACGCGTTGGCAATAGGGGATATGCATAATGCTTGGTGCTCTGCCAACATTGGGCGCGTCCGCCATTTTTTGTTGGGCGCCGCTGTGGAATTGTCTGCTAGCGCCTCCATAAGGAGAGGCCACGGAGAGGCCGAGCCGCAGTCGTTGGCGGAGCTTTCGGACCACGAAAATACGGCGGTTTCTTTCGTCGTCCAGCGCCAAACGGTCAGTGAACCTCACTGTACTGCCACAAATTGACGGGAACGCAATATCGGAACTCTGCGCGCTTCAAAACTCATCCGGACGGCAGCTGCACGAGGCGCATCGCTTCGCAAAGCCGAACTGCTGTTCTCTAGTGGCGTGTGCTTCCGATCTCAGGTAAGCGGTCAAGAAAAGTGTTCATTGCAGAGGAGATGTGAATCTCAAACTTCTAAGATAACCTTGCACAGCAATACATCTACATTGCATTGCATTACACTGCGATTATAAACACGCGTTAGATATCGAAACCACGTTGTTTCTGCCCGACCTGTGCAACGCTGTCCTGCGTTCCTCGACTCATTTCTTTAGCGACATGTATCTCTACACCCGTCGCAATAGCGTGTGTCGTAGTTTTTCGAAATGAACAAGGCATGGACATGTGCATGAGCGGTGCGCCGCAAACCAAACAAAAATACTGATTCCGCGTTTGGACTGTGTACAGAGAGAGCGGCCTGAGTAAGGCGGTTTTAATGCACACTGGTTGTTTATAATGCCTTGTGGTCGTAATCTATCGCGCGGATTTAGTACTGTCGTTCTGGTTTTCTTGGAAGCTATACGTGTGCGTTCACTGACATATCTTTTTAAAATATTGCGCTCTTTGCTTTTGCATGCCACGGAGGCGTGCATTACCGCGCGGCGCACGGTAATGCGAACAGCGTACAAGCATACAAGTGCCCGCGATCCGCGGAAAGGTGAGCACGATGATCTGCCCGATCCACCTAGATCTACCTAGAGTTGCTGTATATGCTACCTTTAGGTAGCAGAGTTGCGCATCCGTCTTCCAAACGCCGTTAGCAACCAAGCGTTGCGGAGAAGCTGACGCCCGGGTCAATTCTTGTATTTCTCGATCGCGCCGCTGCAGCGAACTGGATTGGCACTAGTCATTCGCAGTAAAGTTAATCACCGGTCTTCGACACACCAGACTTGCCGATCGGTGACCCAGTAGGCATGTCGCCTGCAAAAACGGAGCGCGTCTTCGCCACAAAGCTGTGGTTGCTAGCCCGACCTATGCGCAACTCTGCTACATAAAGGTAGCATATACAGTAACTCTAGATCTACCCAGAGCCATATAGGCTTCCCAAGCAACCCTTAGCGGCGCTGCTGCTCTTGACAGGCAGCGCCATCTCTGGCAGAAAAAGAGAAACTGGGGCGTGATCAGCGAGCATTTTCCCTTCTCTCCACCGCGTTGCCGCTCGCTTCCGTGCACGTGCAGAGCTCTCGCGGTGCACTTGCGGCGTCTCACAATGTATCGCGTGCAGTGCGGCTTCAAAAGGATCTTCAAGCTTGATTGGCGCTTCCGAAAAGCGAACTTGATAAAATGAGAAAGGCTATCACGTTAACGGTGAAGAGCAGACGATCGACGACAACCACGCCCGATTCAAAGCGAAATGCAATTCCCAAGTCGCGATTACAACGTGTAGGACGTATACCTCGAGGTAAGTCTCATTCTGTCATGTTAAAGATTAATAATGGTCCACATGCACTCCGAAATGAAGCCGTACACGCTATCGATGTTCTGCGGCGTGGACTACGAATCATATGATTGTTGTTTTGATATGGCATGCTTACAGTAGCAGCCGTGTACTTTCGTGAACAAACGTTTGCGGCGTGCGAAAAAAACATTATACGGCCATGGCACTGCTTCCTGAGAAGGTTAGAGTCAAGTCCTCCGTGCCGCTGGAGAATCACCCGCCGATTAAGACGCGAGGCAGCTAGCTGAGCTTCAACCACTGTGAAGCAAGATGAACAGCTCGCCTCGTTTTTTCGGCTCTCGCGTCATGCTTGCAGTCTCTTTTTATGATATCGATTGACAGGCGTATAAAACCTGCTGCGTGAACGCGGCTAGAAAATCGCACAAAATCAGAAGGTGGTTACTTCAAGGTTGCAATTGTAAAGCATGTATTAAGTGCCAGTTATATTTAGCGGCTTAAATATATATCACCCTAATAAAGTGACAAAAACAAAGCAAACCTGCAGAAGGATGTCAAAGCTTGCTGCAAATGCACAGACGTCCGTTCCGGCGTGATAAAGCAGCCTACCAACGCGTGAAATGCAGGCGCCGTACTTCTGACGATGTGTCGAGTTCAGTTGAATTCAACCAACCGCGCAATGCTAACGGTATAACGCGAATGTGAACGTTCAACAGCGACGGTTAGGTCTCACGAACACGAGGAATCAAAACACAAAGTTGCTTCACCTACAACCGTAAGTGGACTTTAACAATACGAGAAGACAGCGAGTAATCATTAATGTAGTCGCTGCGTGCATGCGCCGCGTTACTTACCGATTCAGGTAGTCGGAACGAACGAAATCGATGAACTCATAATAATATCTGGGGTTTAACGTCCCAAAACCACGACTGATTATGAGAGACGCCGTAGTGGAGGGCTCCGGAAATTTCGACCACCTGGGATTCTTTAACGTGCACCTAAATCTAAGTACACGGGCCTCAAACATTTTCGCCCCCATCGAAAATGCAGCCGCCGCAGCCGGAATTCGATCCCGCGA
Source organism: Rhipicephalus sanguineus (assembly GCF_013339695.2). Classification (NCBI taxonomy): domain Eukaryota; kingdom Metazoa; phylum Arthropoda; class Arachnida; order Ixodida; family Ixodidae; genus Rhipicephalus; species Rhipicephalus sanguineus. The sequence continues at coordinate 9,369,768 of NC_051176.1, read as the reverse complement.
CCTTCGGGTCAGCAGCCGAGCGCCATAACCACTAGACCACCGCGGCGGGGCGAAAGCGATGAACTCAGACAGCCAGAATAGAAGGCGAGACAGCGCTGTCAGCTATCCACGCTTGCCGCCTTTATTTCTCGTACGACACGCCCGGGAAACGATACAGTTTAACACGTGAACCGTGTGCCTTGGTGTTGTCTGCACTGTTGTGGCTGGCCGCTAAACCGCAATACTTCGGACCACGCTTGCGCTTCCGCGGGGTCGCTTCTGCCATCGCGGAAATGCGCAGCTTCGCACAGCAAGCCTCTCGGTTCAACGTGCCGAGCTGACGGCCCCACAGTTACCCGCACCGAGAGAAGAACGCGAGCGCGCGTGCGCTACCGCTACCGTGAAAGGGGCTGAGTCGGCCGCGCAGAAGGTTCAGATCTTTCCGACAGAGCCGCAGCGCGGCTGGCGCGGCGCTGTTGTCGCGCCGCAAACTTGAGCTTGGGTTACCTATTATAAACAGCGTGCCATTAACACAAACTTATTATTTGTTGTGCAATGGGGCCATTTCAGGCGCACAAACTCACGCTGAAAAAAAGGAGTTTTATGGCTCTCGTTTCGATCGCTTGGGCTGATTGAAATTTTGCAGCGATAACGCTGTAAGTGTCAAGCGTGATGTGTTGCGTTTACGTAATTTATCGCGCGTTCTGAGCACGAGCTTGGGTTGTTACCGTGATGTTGTCAGGGGAAGATTTATTTCGATATCGCAGGTTAGTGCCGCCGCGCGTCAGCTGCGGCATTTACCTGGCATGTGTTGTACGTTATGTGGTCTACGTTTCTGTGGCTGTCAGCCTATGGTGTCATTTACCGAAGTGTTGCCGCTTGTGCACATGCTACCAGTTTCACGTTTAATTCGTGCATGTAAATTAATCCGCGCCTCTCTGCTAAGCGAATGTGCCTTGCGCTTTGTAGTCTTGCACGTATAGTGCACGATGTCTGTGCTCGTGCAGGAAGCTCTTCCACTATAGCAAGGGGCCCTTATGTGCTCGATGAAATTTCGTGATTAGGAAGTATAGAGCGCGAAGAAGTTGAGCAGAAAAATGATATTGTAAAGTAAACCAACGGGATGTCCGCTATCAGACTAGCCGAACGATATATTGTTTTCATTGAACACGCGCCTACTGGGGGCCCTGCACCTGCTCTGACGAAAACCTTATGGTACATTCGACTGATCGTTTGAGAGCGCTCTGATTGTATTTGAAAGTGTTGAATTCAACAGCTTTAAACCTTTTCAACGAGAACAAGCAGGTATGCAAGTCATCTTTCTCCTTCCTGATCATGTTTTGACCCGATAATGTTAGTACCAATGGTTAGTTGCTATTTTACACACTTTTTTCAGTGCCTGCGGAGCCCTCGAAAACGACCACTCGAATGTACCATTAGATGCCTCAGCAAACGCGAAAATTGACCGCCGGCGTCCGCGGCGTCCCGCGTCGGCGGCGTCAACACGAGGGGTGTCAAAAATCATCACTTAATGACGTGACCATACGACCAAAGATTGTGACGTCATCATGACGTCGAACAACGTGACTTCACGCGATGACGTCAGCACATGACCAGATGTGGTGTAGAAAGATTGCAGTGCCTGCGATCTTGGAGGCAGTGCAAAACAATGTTAGGTCACAAGGCTTTCGTGGGGGGGGGGATGGCGTGAGGAACAATACATCAACTGAAGAAAATGAAGACGGCTTTCGCCTTCGAGTGGTCTTAGGCGAATGCATAAGGGACCCTGTGAGTTTCTTTCTCTCTCTTATTAGAGCGTTTTAGTGCCGGGGACTCCAAGCCGCTTCCTTGTTCACCCTCTTACGTTCCCTTGTACTCTCAGCCGCACCCATGGACTATACAAAGGAACGTAAGGGGCTTACGTACGCAAGGCGCTTTGGGGTCCCGGAACTAAAATTCTCTAAGAGGGAATTTTAGGGCTCGAGATCCCCAAGCCGCTTGTGTACGCCCGCTTTTGCACTTTTGTGGCCTTAATACAATTACGTGCGCTGGTGTCTCTGTTTCATTTAAAAGCAAAGCTGTTTAAGCTTGGAGAATCCCCGTTAGTGGCGAATAAAAATTGTCATCATCATGAACCGGCATGCAATCCGTCCTCTTCTTTATCTTCTGCTTTGCTGCCAGAACACGTGCACACTTTTCCGGCTTGGTATGCAATGATTCTGACGTAACACTTGTCACGTGACATGTTCCAAAAATCACACCTGTTATGTATGCTCGTCACAGAGTCACATCACGCAATACCAATTTTGGTGTATGTCAATCTGGCGGAACGGCCGCCATCGCACCATGAGCGTGGCACGTACGTCATGCTGTACATGACACGTGTGTCATGATTTTCGTATTAACTCCCGTTATTTACGTTCGTCACACAGTAATGTCGCGCAATACCAATTTTGTTGTATATCAAGCTAGCGAAACGTTCGCTAGCACGCCATGAGCGTGGCACGTAAGTCATGCTGTACATGACACGCGTGTCATGATTTTCATAATAACTCCTGTTATTTATGTTCGTCATACACTCTTGTGAAGCCATACCAATTTTGGTATATATTGTCACGTGGTCGTGACGTCGACGAAGACAGCAGTCGGCGTTTGCAGGATGAAACTGTTTATTTGGCCGAACTTGTGGCCGGAAAATGAGAACTAGAGCTACAGCAATACACGCTGTACAATGATAGCGGCGAACAGGGCGTCGTCCGTCGATCAACTGACAAGCGGTCAATCGCGTCGGCTTTCATACAGGCGGTATCGAACTTTCCAGCAATATCGCTGGTGGCGGCGTTATCTCTAGACAAAGCTGGAACATTCGCGTGCGGGGCGCAATCTTAACAGAACGATCTACTATAGACGTGAAGCTTCTCGAACAATGCTTCGCGGACAGCGTCGAGCGTTGATAACCGTCCCTGCCGGTCAAACCCGAATACATCAAAACAAGACAAGAGGGCGTGGCATTGCCCCCTCTGAAAAAGCATCGTCCCGATGCTTGTGAAAGAACATAGAAGAGAGAAAAAAAAACAAGTGCATACAAAAATAAATTACAATAACAAAGGAAGAAAAATAGAGTCCCCAGGTTCGCTAACGCGCAAAAAACGGCTTAAGGCGCACGACATGGACGACTTCAGGTCGTGCGCGGCGTCGCTGGGAGTTCGTAATGCCGTCCGGGATCACCTCGTAGTCAAGAGCGCCGAGGCGTCGAAGAACCTTGTATGGCCCGAAGTATCGCCGAAGGAGTTTTTCGCTAAGCCCACGTCGGCGTATCGGCGTCCAGACCCAAACACGGTCGCCGGGCTGGTATTCCGCGAAGCGTCGTCGAAGATTGTAGCGACGGCTGTCGGTGTGCTGCTGGGTCTTGATGCGCAGGCGGGCGAGCTGTCGAGCTTCTTCGGCACGTTGTAAGTAAGCGGCGGCATCGAGGTTTTCTTCGTCGGTGACGTTGGGTAGCATGGCGTCGAGCGTCGTCGCCGGGCTCCTTCCGTAGACCAACTTGTACGGCGTCATCTGCGTCGTTTCTTGGACGGCCGTGTTGTATGCGAAGGTCACATACGGAAGGATGGCATCCCACGTCTTGTGTTCGACGTCGACATACATGGCCAACATGTCGGCGATGGTCTTGTTTAGCCGCTCGGTCAGGCCATTTGTCTGTGGGTGGTACGCTGTGGTCCGGCGGTGGCTTGTTTGGCTGTATCTCAGTATTGCCTGAGTTAGGTCAGCAGTAAACGCCGTACCTCTGTCGGTGATGAGAACTTCTGGGGCGCCATGACGCAGGGACGATGTTCTCAACGAAGAACTTCGCTACCTCGGCGGCACTGCCTCTAGGCAGGGCCCTCGTCTCGGCGTAGCGGGTGAGGTAGTCTGTAGCTACGACGATCCATTTGTTTCCGGTATTGGACGTCGGGAACGGCCCCAGTAAGTCCATCCCGATTTGCTGGAACGGCCGTCGAGGTGGCTCGATAGGCTGCAGAAGTCCGGCTGGCCTAGTGGGCGGTGTCTTGCGTCGCTGACAGTCCCGGCAGGTCTTCACGTAACGAGTGACGTCGGCGGAAAGGCGCGGCCAGTAGTACTTCTCCTGTATTCTTGCTAGCGTGCGAGAAACACCCAGGTGTCCAGCCGTCGGGTCGTCGTGCAGAGCCTGGAGGACCTCTGGCCGCAATGTCGAGGGTACCACGAGAAGGCAATCGGCTCGAAGCGGTGAGAAGTTCTTCTTTAGGAGAACACCGTTGCGCAAGAAAAATGACGCCAGTCCCCGCGTGAATACCTTCGGAACAACGGTGGTCCTGCCCTCGAGGTATTCCACAAGGCCCCTGAGTTCTGGATCCGTTCGCTGTCGTTCGGCGAAGTCGTCGGCACTTATGATTCCCAAGAAGGAGTCGTCCTCCTTGTCGTCCTGCGGCGGTGGGTCGACGGGGGCGCGAGACAGGCAGTCAGCGTCGGAGTGTTTCCTTCCGGACTTGTAAACGACGGTAATGTCGAATTCTTGAAGTCGTAGGCTCCACCGTGCGAGGCGACCTGAAGGGTCCTTCAAGTTAGCTAGCCAACACAATGCGTGGTGGTCGCTCACAACTTTGAAGGGCCTGCCGTAGAGGTAGGGGCGAAACTTGGATGCAGCCCAGATGATCGCTAGGCACTCCTTTTCTGTTGTGGAATAGTTCGTTTCTGCCTTTGATAGCGACCGGCTAGCATAACTGATGACCCTTTCCTGCCCGTCAGTCTTCTGCACAAGGACGGCGCCGAGTCCTACGCTGCTTGCGTCGGTGTGGATTTCCGTATCGGCGTATTCGTCGAAATGTGCTAGTATCGGAGGCATCTGAAGGCGTCGTTTCAGTTCTTCAAATGCTTCGATTTGCGCCGTTTCCCACTTGAATGGCACGTCGGTCTTCGTGAGGTGAGTTAGCGGTTCGGCGATTCGTGAAAATTCCTTGACAAAGCGCCTGTAGTAGGCGCACAAGCCGAGAAAACGGCGCACGGCTTTCGTGTCGGTGGGGGGCGGGAAGGCAGCGATGGCAGCTGTTTTCCGCGGGTCTGGGCGAACACCACCCTTGCTGATCACGTGACCCAAAAACAGCAGCTCCTCGTATGCAAAGCGGCACTTTTCAGGCTTCAAGGTGAGGCCAGAAGTCTTGATTGCTTGTAGTACAGTGTCAAGGCGCCGGAGGTGTTCGTCGAAGCTTGAGGCAAACACAATGACGTCGTCCAAGTACACAAGGCAAGTCTGCCACTTCAATCCAGCCAGCACGGTGTCCATAACGCGCTGGAACTGTCGCAGGTGCCGAGCAAAGACCAAAGGGCATAACCTTGAACTCGAAGAGGCCGTCTGGTGTTATAAAGGCAGTCTTCTCTCGGTCTCTCTCGTCGACTTCGATTTGCCAATAGCCGGTCTTGAGGTCCATCGACGAAAAGTACCTCGCGTTGTAGAGTCGATCCAGGGTGTCGTCTATCCGTGGGAGAGGGTAGACGTCCTTCTTCGTGATTTTGTTCAGGCGGCGATAATCGACGCAGAAGCGTAGGGTTCCGTCTTTCTTCTTCACTAACACCACGGGTGACGCCCATGGACTCTTCGACGGCTGGATGATGTCGTCGCGTAGCATTTCGTCGACTTGTTTCTTTATGGATTCGCGTTCTCGCGTTGAAACTCTGTACGGGCTCTGCCGGAGTGGCCTGGCATTTTCCTCTGTTATGATGCGATGTTTTGCGACTGGGGTTTGGCGGATTCTTGACGATGACGAAAAGCAGTCCCTGTATTTCAAGAGCAGGGTTTTGAGCTGTTCTTGTTTATGCTTCGGAAGGCTAGGATTAACGTCGAAAACTGGTTGAGAAGCTTGGTTCGTCGGTGTTGGCTCGGAAGAATCGGCGATGGCGAAAGCCATCGACGTAGCCGTCATTTCTTCGATGTAGGCGACTGTCGTGCCTTTGTTTACGTGCTTATACTCGTTGCTAAAATTTGTGAGCATCACTGTTGCTTTGCCTCCCCGCAACTCTGCTATTCCTCTTGCGACGCAAATCTCGCGGTTAATCAACTGGTGCTGGTCGCCTTCAATGACGCCTTCCAGGTCTGCTACTTTCTGAGAGCCGACGGAAATGATGACGCTGGAGCGAGGGGGAATGGTGACTTGGTCTTCCAGCACATTCAAGGCATGCTTCCCTGGCGGCGTGTACCGCGGTAACGCTTTTTCATTAGATAGTGTTATCGACTTTCATCTGAGGTCGATGACTGCACCATGAAGGCCTAAGAAGTCCATACCAAGGATGACATCTCGGGAGCAATGCTGAAGGACTACGAAGCTTGCGGGATACATCCGGTTGTTGATGGAGAGCCTCGCTGTGCAGATTCCTGCCGGCGTTACTAGGTGACCTCCCGCTGTGCGGATTTCGGGGCCTTCCCAGGCGGTCTTGACTTTCTTCAGCTTCGTCGCGAACGGTCCACTGATGACAGAATAGTCGGCTCCAGTATCGACGAGAGCGGTGACGTTGTGGCCGTCGATGAGAACGTCGAGGTCACTCGTTCGTCGCCTACCGTTTCGATTTGGTCGCGGCGTCGGATCACGGCTACGTCGGTTTGTCCCGCTGCTTCGTCGTTGTGTCGTCAGGTCTTCTTCGGGCCGTGAAGTTTCGACGTCAGGGCTTCGTTCGGCTTGCGGCGTGTTCTTTAGACGTCGTTGCGGCGTTGTCGTCGGCGGCGGAGGATCTTCGGTATTTCGTCGTACAGCAACCGCACCTCCATCGGTTGCTGCCCTTAGTTTTCCGGATACGGGCTGGGTGACCGGCCTCGCATTGGGCCAGTGTATGGTCGGCGTTGGGGGGAGACGTAGCGGCCTGGCGACGGCGAACGGGAAGGTTGTCGGGGCGTCCATTGCGTTCCCGCGAGGTAGTCGGCGATGTCGTGCGGTCTTTCCCCTCGCTGTGGACGCGGCGCGTCGATGGCGAACCCACGCAGTCCCATCTGTCGGTACTGGCAGCGGCGGTAAGTGTGGCCAGCTTCCCCGCAATGGTAGCAGAGTGGGCGGTGGTCGGGGGTGCGCCAAACGTCGGTCTTTCTCGGCGTGTATAGCTGGCCGGCTGGCGGGCGGTATGACGTCGGTGGCGGCGGCGGTGGCGCCTGGCGGCGGAACTGCTGGGGTGGCGCGGCGTCTTGACGTGGGCGAGGAGGGGGGGCGTTGCGTCGGGCTGCAGCGGCATAGCTCACTGCTTGCGGCTGTGGCTGCGCTGACTCGGGGGTGCCCAGAGACTGCTGTATTTCCTCTCGGACGATATCAGCGATCGAGGCAACTTCAGGCTGTGGTAAGGGTAAAAGCTTGCGCAGTTCTTCCCGCACGATTGCTCGTATCGTTTCACGCAGGTCGTCGGAGCCGACGGCATGAACAGCTGGGCTGTCTTGAATCGATCGGCGATTGTACTGGCGGTTGCGCATTTCCAGGGTCTTCTCAATCGTCGTCGCCTCTGAGATGAATTCTTGGACTGTCGAGGGTGGGTTCCGCATCAGCCCAGCGAAGAGCTCTTGCTTTACCCCTCGCATGAGCAACCTGACTTTCTTGTCCTCGGGCATGGCTGGGTCAGCGTGGCGGAACAGTCTGGTCATTTCCTCTCCAAAGATGGCAACACTTTCATTTGGAAGTTGGACCCGCGTCTCTAGCAAGGCGGCGGCCCTTTCTTTTCTTACGACGCTTGCAAACGTCTGCAGAAAAGCGCTGCGAAAGGCGTCCCAAGTTCGAAGAGTGGACTCCCGATTCTCGAACCAGGTCCTTGCTGCGTCTTCGAGGTAAAAGTAAACGTGACGCAGCTTGTCCTCGGAGTCCCAGTTGTTGAATGTTGAGACCCTTTCGAAAGTCTCGAGCCAGGTGTCCGGGTCTTCGAATGACGACCCGCGGAAGGTTGGCGGCTCCTTGGGCTGCCGGAGTAGGATCGGCGCAGGCTGCACGGGGTCGGTCATCGTCGCTGCGGTGGGTGTTGGGACCTTGGGCTGCCTGGTTTGTTCGGGAAGGAGCCCGTGCTCTGGCTGCAGTCCCTTCTGCCTGCGGCTTGTTCGACGATCCGGGTATTCTTTGCTGTCGTCCTCCTCGCGGCTTGGACTTAATCAGCGCTTCGCGGGGGCGTCCGGATCATGGAAGAAGCAGCACCTCCACCAGATGTCACGTGGTCGTGACGTCGACGAAGACAGCAGTCGGCGTTTGCAGGATGAAACTGTTTATTTGGCCGAACTTGTGGCTGGAAAATGAGAACTAGAGCTACAGCAATACACGCTGTACAATCATAGCGGCGAACAAGGCGTCGTCCGTCGATCAACTGACAAGCGGTCAATCGCGTCGGCTTTTATACAGGCGGTATCGAACTTTCAAGCAATATCGCTGGTGGCGGCGTTATCTCTAGACAAAGCTGGAACATTCGCGTGCGGGGCGCAATCTTAACAGAACGATCTACTATAGACGTGAAGCTTCTCGAACAATGCTTCGCGGACAGCGTCGAGCGTTGATAACCGTCCCTGCCGGTCAAACCCGAATACATCAAAACAAGACAAGTGGGCGTGGCAATATCAAATTAACAAAACGGCAGCAAGAGCACCAAGACTGCGGCATGTAAATCATGCTGTACATGACATGCATGTCATGATTTTCATGTTATGACCAGTCATTTATGTTTTTCATACAGTCACATTATGCCATACCAATTTTGGTATACACCCCATGAAAGAAACGGCCAGGAGAGCACAAACTCGTAGGCGGCTATATATGTAGATAGACAGATAGATACGCTCAAAGTCGCAGAAGTTCGCTAAGAAATGCTTCGCATTTTAAAAAAACCAAAATAGACGCAAACCCATAGGTCTTCATAGCTCGAAAAGTCACCGGTGATCACGATACTCCCTCATGCGAATTCTGAGCGCAGCTTTGTGTTGAGGCAATGCGAACTGTGTTTGAATTTCTGGCTGTCCGAATTGGAACATTCGTTACATATTGCCACAGAAACTGCCAGTGCTCGAGTGCTACGCACGCCACTCTGTGCATTGCAGGCGTCATCGACATCCCCGTCACGACAAGCGAGACAGTAGCAGCGCACCCACCAGCCCTGCATGCGCACGAGTTCCGACCGAAGGGCGAGCACGCATGACGGAGGAAGAAAGCGATGTCAGAGGCCAGTGGCTCGTGATATCGACAGAATCGACGTTCGCTGTCTTTCGTCCTCGTTCGCTCTATCGGTTACGCCGACTACGCCAACGGCGATGCCGAACAACGCAGGAAGGCGCTCTAAAAGCACAGCGCGTATCGTAGAACGTCGTGGACTCGAATCGGCGTGCACAACTCAGTTTCACGAGGATTTGGACACGTCTAATTCACTCCACATTCTTCATTAAATTTGTATAACAATGTTTGTTTAGGAGCGCTAGATTTCACGAATGAACAGCGCGTACATAGCCTCAGCCATGCGCCCGTCGCGCGGAAAGACTATTTATGGCGGACGCCGCCGGAGCGGAGGCGTGGCGGTGATGTGGACAGCGTCATCGACGCGCCGCGACGTCACTGCCCCGCCCATTCGCCAGACTCTCCCCATCGACGGCTCTGGATTTACCTAGAATTACTGTATATGCTACTTTTGGGTAGCAGAGTTGCGCATCTGTTTTCCAAACGCCGCTAGCAACCATGCATTGCGGAGAAGCTGACGCTCGGGCCAATTTTCGTATTTCTCGACGCTGCCGCTGCAGCTCACTCAATTAACACTAGTCATCGACAGCCAATGTTTATCGCCGGCCTTCGACACGCCAGACATGTTTATCGGCGACGTGGTAGGCATGTCGCCTGCAAAAATGGAGTGCGACTTCATCGCATAGCTGTGGTTGCTAGCCGGACCTATGCGCGACTCTGCTACCTAAAGGTAGCATATACAGTGACTCTAGATCTACCGAAAAAGCAGCTCCATCTGTACTACGTCTCCGTAACTCGCTCCGTGTTCGCAGCGCACGCTAACCGAAGGAAGCAAAAGAAAAAAAATTGGCCGCGTATCTGCGTGCTTCGCTGCAAATGTCGTCTAAAGACGATAGTAGAGGTACTGCGTGAGATATGGACGCCATCTGGCAATACATCGGGAAACATGAGTGCTGTGTTGCGGGCTGGTAGTCCCGGCGCAACAGCAGGCGAAGACCGGCGGTGACCAACGCGACCGGCGGAGACGCCAGCCAGCCCGAACACGAGGTTTGGCGCGAAGCGCCGAAGCAGAAGAAACGTCCGCACTCAACGAGTACTCTCCACTAGAGCACTGCGCGGGCCGGATTTTACGGCCCGGGCCCGGCCCGGGTCCGCTTTATGAAGCCCGAGCCCAGCCCGTGCCCGTGGTTCCAAGCGCGGGCCCGGCCCGGGCGTACATAACCAAATCCAGCCCGAGCCCGGCCCGGGCCCGTCGTTCCAAGCCCGGGCCCGGCCCGGGCCCGGGCGTTCATTACTAAACTAATCCAGAGCGCGCTTGTTTATGACCAGGCCCGACCCGGGCCCGCTAGAGGATATTAGTTGATGATGATTATTAATGATGCCGTGCGCTTTGTAGCGGGCGATCGGACGGAAAATCCGGTGTGTACATGCATCGAAATGTTGCTTTGCCTACGGTGGTAGCTCAGCGGTTAAGCTGTTTCGCTGTTAAGTCCTAGGACGCGGGTGCGATTCCCGCGGCCACGGCGGCCGCAATTTGGTGGGGGCGAAATGCAAGAACACCCGCGTATATACTTATCTTTAGGTGCACGTTAGAGAACTCAAGGTGGTCGAAATTGATCCGGTGCCACTACGGCGTGCCTCGTAATCATATCGTGGTTTTGGCACTTAATACCAAGGAATATAAATGAAATGTATCGTATGTGTCAACCTCGAATAAAAGACCGAAATCTTTATGCCTCCCATGGGAACAACCGTGATCTGGCCCATTGTTAGTGCTGTTAATATATATATATATATATATATATATATATATATATATATATATATATATATATATATATATATATATATATATATATATATATATATATATATACGTGTCACTTCAACTTGGCACAGTATACCTTAGACCATGAAATGCACAACATTTGCGCGTGCTCGAAGGCCCGACTTACGCCTTTTAATGAGCGGGTCCGAGTCCGGCCCGGCCCGGGCCCGCCGGAAAACGCTTCGGACGGCACGGCCCGGGCTTTCGGGCCGGCCCGGGCCCGTGCAGTGCTCTACTCTCCACACACTCTTTTATTTACACGTTGCCTGGGTAAAACAGCAATGCCAGAGCGGCACCCCATGGCATTCGTACAGTGCAATGCTGAACCGAAACAGAAACACAACAATGAGCTCGTGCAGAGGGCACGGAGGAAGGCAAGTTTCAGCGCAGTCGCATTTTCAGCGCTGCTTAAGAAACTAGGGTCTTTAGAATTACGTATGTATGCATTTTCTATTACAGCAACACACCACCTAATACTTACCTAGTGATGTTGCGCCTCAGATATGCGTAATATTTACTTTTTGATCGACAACGTTCACAAGTATGAACAGCCATACCAGTTCAAGCTGGGTGGGCGATAAGCAAGTGGTTCAACTTTGGCCGGGTGGCTGAATCGAGTGACGTGCCGACAAACAGAAAGACAGACAGAAAGACAGACCAAAATTTCTCCGTTTAAGTATCCCAAGAAAGACTATCGTCTTTAAAATAAAAGCTGAGGGATAAGGTGGCGCAAAGCGAAGGGCAGACGCGGCGTGCGGACTATGTACTTCGGCGCACACTGAGTGGCTGTGTGGATCTTTGCGATCGGGTCTCGAGTGGCGGCACTGACTTACCGCGGACGCGCGCAGCAGCGTCTGTGGCACTGCCTACACACGTTTATATACGTAAATCATTGCTTTCGTCGATTTGCAACACTCATAAGCTAATGTTGGTCAATTATGCTCTCTCGGGAGCGTGCGACGTCGGCCGTCTGTTTTAAAATGCATATATCGTAATACATTGTTCCGTAAGTGTAGCTTATGTTGCAGGCGAGCAACTAAATTGAATGCAGAAGTAAGAACTGAGGTTGAAGAGCGCTTTTGCGTGCGCCGCTCATTTCCGAACACAAACATAGTGCCGATCTTGTTGACGAAACAAGTTCACGTCGGTATATCATTTTTCTTCGTTCATTTAACTGATGAATTCCATTAAAATAATGCTACCTTGTTCCTGGCATTGTCAGGGCTCCCTCGTTGCCTGAACAGCGCACGAAACATTGGGAAACCATAGCAGAACGAAGATAAATAATCAGCAACAAGCACCTGAAAGGCTGCGATATGCGACTGGTTTCGTTCTCGCGCCCAACAAAACATGGCGGATCGAGCTTACTGGATTGTGGACAGATGGCGCTCTTCATTTTGAATATCCCCTATTTCGAGCTGCTTTCCGTTCTCCGCGTTACATTCCAATTTGTTGCTATCGCATTCATTGCTTCGCCGTTGCGGCGAAACTGTGACATTTTTAATTATCACGAATTGCCTGCTGCATTCGTCCTCATAACTTTCGGGTTTTATATGCGTTACCTAGTCCAATATCAAAAAATGTGCATAGTTTTTTCCAATGTGTAAGCAATGCAAATTGGTTTTGTAAGCTTAGAACAAGAAATTCTGAGTAACTCTGTTGATACTTCGCATCGACGAAACTTGTGCTGCTTTTCGGTTCTTCAAAACCACACAGCGGTGGAACTTGTTGCGTGTTTTAGGCGTAAGCTGAAAGCGGGCACAGACTTGAACATTACTGTCGTGACGAAATTCAGTGTGGTAGTTCCCTAATCATCGGCAGAGCTGGGTCACGCAAAGGAACGTTCCAGGGACATAGAAAGAAAGAAAGAAAGAAAGAAAGAAAGAAAGAAAGAAAGAAAGAAAGAAAGAAAGAAAGAAAGAAAGAAAGAAAGAAAGAAAGAAAGAAAGAAAGAAAGAAAGAAAGACGCAATAATGATGGTCATGAACGCCCGCCACACCAGCTCAGTGCTCCTGTAAATATTGGAGCATTCGTAGAGGTGTGCTTATAAGACAGTGCTTCATTCCACTCGTCTGAACATAATGCTTCTAGCTCAATATTCTACGACTTTCTTTCCTTCTTTCGTTCCTTCTTTATTTATTTCTTTGCTTCTTTCAGGACTGACAAACATCAGCTGCTTAAAGTTGAGCCATGCAGTGCTGAAAAAGCAGCGAATATCAGCATCGACAACGCATGGATTTGAGAAACGTAAATGAAGGAGTTGGCAAGCTTTGAAGCATAAGATAGGGAGGAAAATTGACAGATGCCGGCGTAGCGAGCCTCATTCAAACCACTACATGATTAGGCGTGCATATTTTCAGCAACATTCGTTTTCCACACCGTCCGAGCTTTGAAGAGAACCGCGCCTCGAGCGCCAGCATATGGAAACGCATGCTGCATTCCAGCTTAAAGCGCTGAGCAGGCGTTTTGACAATCTTGACTCAAACACGCGGCACCTCAATGGCAGCCACTCGGATCCGCCTTCGTGGGTGTCGTAGTCTAAATACCGTAGGAGGCGCATTTGTTATGCGCACGGCGGCGTGTGTGGTTGACTGCGGCGCCTGCGAGTGTCTGAGAAATCTCAACGGAGTCTGTTGCCCATCTACGACGCGCATGCGCCAGGCTCTGCGCGATTACGTGTATCCCCTTTTGTGCGTCTTTTGCAGCGCAGCCCCGGCGGCCTGTAATTTTTTTTTCTTTATTCTCTATGAGATTAGTTCACCACCGTCGTGCCTGCATACGTACTGTATATCAAGCAGGCGGACCCCATATTGACGCACATTTATATATTCTTTGCGCATGGCAGCACTAAACATATGCAGGCGAGCCAGCCGTCCGCACGTCTGGTCTGCACGGACGTCTTGCACCGGGGCCGCCCGATTGTTCCCGGCGTAATGCGGAATCGGTGTGATTCGTATTTCTTTTCTGCCGGCAGCTTGGGAGAAGTGCATTCGCGTTCTGCTCCTGACGGATTTGCATGCCCACTGCACAAACACGGTGCGATCAGGGCATAGCGTCTTCGCAGCGGAAACGGCGCTTAATTAAGGCGCAGCATGCTGCTTTTTAATCTTACACCCGGCACCTCTCTCTCTTTGGTTTCCTCCGCGCGCTGCTGGTGGCACGATGCATGCGCCCATTCCTCTCACGCGAACGTTATGGCCTCAGCATCAGAGTGTGTGTCTGACGCGCCGGCCTTGCATCAGAGTATGTGTCTGACGCGCCGGCCTTGCTTGAGTTACGGCGTAACCAGACCGGAGTTTCGCATCAGGTTGTTTTGTGAGTGCACACCGGCAATAGGACAGTAGCAAAATATTTGCGTTGTAAGAAATTAGCTCTTAGCGTGCACCGAATGTAACATCTGCGAGGCGGGAAGCAGGGGCAAAGAATGGCAAACAGGTTAGGTGCATAAGCGCTCACGCTAACCAAGCTGGACATTTCTAGGTGGTGGTGAGCTCTGGACCTTTCGGCAAGTGTTTACTGTGACGTATGTGCACATACTTATGACAAGTGTCCCTATACCAGCATTTACTTCTTAAGCTTTCCAACCGTTTCCTTCTGCGTGCTTGAAGGTGCACAAGTTACACATTTTGTCTGCCCACACGATCCTCTCGGTCTCTCATTATGTCTTAGCGTCGGCCTGAAGCGTTCCGTTTCACCTTGATAACCACCGAGCGCACGACAGAGGCATTCCTTATCTGACATGGAAGAAGCAGGTTAATATTTATTTATTCATTCATTTATCTAAGTGCCCCCAATGCCATTGCAGCGTTACAGAGAGGAATGGTGTTACAAATTCAGAACGGCAGCCTTGAATGATGCATGATCAGGGTTGTTGGCGATGGAGGCAGGGAGGTGGTTCCATTCAGACAATGTCTTCGGCGCGTGAGAGTGAAAGTACATGTTGGACTGGCAGAACGGCACTCGCACTTTGAACATACGGCCGGCGCGAGATGAAGCTTAAAAGGGTGGCGGCAAGACTGAGCGTTTTAGTTCAGGGTCCGTAAAAGAGAGTTTATGAAAGAGGCACAGGCATGTTACAAAGGTTAGGCAGGTCTAGAGAAGTTTTTATTGAAGTGATACCGGCAGTACGGGAGTAATTAGCAACGATGAAGCGAGCTGAACGACTTTGCATGAATTCCAGTGCGTTAATAAGTGTACAAGAGTGAGGATCCCAGATTGAAGAGGTGTACTCGAGTTTAGACCTGACTAGTGTTTTATAAGGAACAGTTTTTTAGGGAAACGGGAGCCAAGGCAAAATTACGACCCGAGAAGCCCAGAGTGCGGCTCACATTGTTAATGACATAGTTAATGTTAGCATTCCACGATAAATTGTTATCTATGTGAACACCTAGGTATTTATAAGTATTCACATATGACAACGGAAAATTTGTAATTGAGTATGCAGGGGTAGTAGAGTCAGTAGATTTGTTAATATTCAGTTTCATGGACCAGAGTGAACACCAAGAGGTAATGCTGAAGTTCCGATGAATCATGCGCGTCTGTTATTACGCGGTAAATGACACAATCATTGACAAATAGCCCGATTGTTGATGTAACGCAGGATGGAATGGTTGCTTGCTGGGCTAGTTGGTTCATTGCCACGTATGTAACAGCGCGCAGAACTGGAAAGGACGACGATAGAGACAGAGTGTTAAGATTAATAATAGGAAGGTCAATAATGTAAATTAGAAAGAGTTAGGTTCCAAGGACAAAGACTTGTTGCTTTAGAGCATGCTTAGCTGTTTGTAGGAGTAAACGGTGAGAAACGGTATCGAAGACTTTCTGGAAGACCATTTTTCTGCAAAAGTTGGGACACAAGTTTTACAGCCGGATTTCAGTTGAAGTCATGAGCGAGAAACATTGTGAATGCACCAATTGTACGCTGTTCATTGTGGTGTCGACATAAATGCTGCGTAAATGAGTCTTTCAGTGTACTACCAGATTGAAGAATGTTGCTGATATTTCTACAGCCCTTATTATTCTTACTAAAATCTGATGTTGCCTTGTGTTGTATTCATGTTGCTTACAATAGACACGTGCGCTTAGTGTAAGCCAATGCTTGGCTTTTTGAAGCTGAAGCTGCTGTATTTTGAAAAAAAAGCAAAAGTAATTAATGACACGCAAAATATGACAACCCCCTTAGTTTAGAATAACAGAGAGCTGAGCTAGTTGGTAAGTATTCATTCTAAAAAGACAGGGCGTGCAAACACGGACACAAGAAAGAAGTCACACACACGGAGCGCCCGTGGCGCTCCGTGTGTGTGTTCCTATTCTTCGTCCGTCTCTTAATCGCGCCTTAAAACTTCAAATCTGCTTCTAGGCTTGCATGTCTCCTCCATTACCAGATGTCAAAATGCCCTCCCAAGTATGCCCTTCAATTTCCTTATGGCAAATCTTCCTATGCGTCACTCAAGTGCCTGGCTGGTATGGCTACCTGATGAATACATGGGACGTCTGTCAAGAAAGCCTGCACGGCATTTTGTGTTTTCGTAAGGGTGCTTGCGTAACTAAACCGCGACGCCACCTGCCAGTTCCGTAGCGTAAGCAAAGCAAGTGAAGTTCACCTTGTCGCGCATATGGCGCTTTCTTTTGTTTTTCGTTATACCAGTGTAGAATGACAACGACCACGTGGGAATACTGAATCACGCGCGGCTTTGTCGGCAGGCATTTATCTGCCAACGGGCTTAACACGGAGTCTTCAGCATGTCATATTAACCCGATCTACGAAACGCTGAGTTACAGTCACAGTGTGACATTTTTCTTATTTCACCTTGCCCACGAACTCTTATTATCCATTATGCTTATGTGAAAGTTAGACGTCCACTGGAAACGACTTCCAATCTAGTTGCATGTTCACGACAGATTGGATAGGGTTCAGACGCTGTACGGGGTCGCATTGCGCAATAATTATTTCGAATGGCCACTCTTTGTGCGTATGCTTCCTTAATGGTTGGATGCCACGCCTACATTATCGCCAGCGTCATTGCGTTGAGCGGTAAGGAATAAAATCGCTTCGAGATGACCACAGCACAATACGGCTCTATCCTTATCCCGCTGCGCATGAGTGAAAACTGGGTGATAGGAGATCGAAACTGAAAAATGGCAGAGCATATTCCGTCGAAGACGGGTTCTTCACCTTATTGTTCCGAAAACTCAAAAGCACATCATCACGTACTCGAATAGAGCACAGCTGAGAAAGCCGCCATTTGGCGAATCATCATCAAGGCAAGGAGCATGTGTTCCTCTCACCTCTTTCTGACTTGCATACGTAGATACATTATGTAAATTCACCACACCATATAATCGTCCGGCGACTTCATCTACGCTCGTTTTTCCTTTTGCCGTTTCCTTTTGTTGAAAAGAACACAGGAATAGTCGCCATTTCTGGAAACGTCTATCTATTTTCTCTTGGTTACTAGTACAAAATAGTGAAAGAAATCTCGCGTTCTGGGCGATCAAGCAGAGCCCGCGAATAAGCTCCTACGAAGCGCACATCGTCCGCTGACCAGCTGCATCGCTTCCTCCGAAACTCAATTAACAGAATACGTGCTCGAACAGCCCACAGCGCTGTTTCTCTCTCCGTCAGTATTCACCTAGTAATTGCGCGTTACATCACTTTTTGCGCTTATAGTCTGATACAAGTTAACATGGCAGGATAGGCCCCGCCCAGGTGACGGACCACCGATTGGCTACGCCACTGAAGAAATAACCCTGTCAGTCCAGAGTACATTCTCAACGCAGTAACCTTTAAGTATACCTATAAACTCGAATAACCTTTAAAATGGCGCTTACATCGCTCGCACTTTTGATGTTTTCATTATTTTGGCTCAGGATAAGGGTTACACTGTCGAGATATAATGCGAATGGACCTGTTTATCGGTTGCTTCTCACTGCTTCCAGCATTTAACCTCCATATTGTAGCCCATAGAATTTCTGGTAACCCTTAACTGAGATTCCAAGGATATCTTAGTAATGTAGTGGAAGTTCGCAATTAACACATGAGCAAAGTGCAGGATAAGTTGCCAATCCACTTGATGAACACGTGCACGGCTGCCCAGTCACACATTACGCCTCAACGTAACTGACTCATTGAGCTAGTAGGGCGTTATATGGGGACTATATCCCGCAGGAAAATGTTCTGTATGCATAATGATAATTCTTGCTGGGCGAGGAATCACCGATTCTACAAATAAAGAGCTATACCTCTTTTTCCTGCGGCATCGTATTTGCTGCCAACACATATTTCAGTCCCTTGTAGTTATTTATAATAACCACATAAGCCGATGTATGCTACCGCAGCAATATATAAAAGATTGCAAGTGGTTTTGTTGGTGCCTCTTTTTAACCCCACATTCACAGCCTGGGGTGCTATGCAGTCATAACGTAGTTCAGCGCAAAAAACAGGCAACAGACGAGTAAGAGGACAAGTAAGAGGACTCGTCTGTTGCCTGTTTTTTGCGCTGAACTACGTTATGACTGACTCGTTCCAACTCGCCCAACAAGCAACGTTGCTGTGCTATGCAGGATGGCCCGATCTTCTCGAGCACAAGAGTTTGCTCCGAGCTCGCACTACGGCGGTGATGATAGGAAGACGGTGCGGAGCGCGCGATAGCAGCGTTGATAAAGACGGCTACAAGAACGAGCATGGCGTAACAAGCGCATGTGCGGCGTTTGCGGTGGTTTTGTAAGGAACACCGCGTGTGAACGCGTCAGCGCCGCCACTCAGTCAGCATTTCAACAGTGCAGCGACGTCAGTGTGATTGTCGCGCTATCTTTTTGGAAATGAACATCGCGCCTCCCACAGGCGTATCCGCGGGCGTTTGTCCTCTTTCGGGCAAGATCTTCCGTTCCACCTGCAGCGCGGAAATTTCCACTCTCGAAGACAACAAGGGCGCACATGCAGCCCTCTCGTGCAGCTCGTTTCGCTTCTCTCGAATATTACACATAAATAAATGGAGAGGTTACTGCTACTTACAATACACGTCTGAAGATTTTTCTGCGGTAACGAATTGATAGAAACAACGTCTCCACAAACAAGTAAATAGTAACATCTCTCGCCGCAAATGTCACCAGGGGACGCTTGCTTCATTGCTGTGAGTGGTACGTCGTGAGCGCGGTGAAATTGAATACGAGACATCGCAGCCACGTAATGATATAACCGTTAGTTCTTCGTGCGTGTGCGCATAGTCTGTGCGATTAAGCTCATAGATGAATCGTGCCGTTCACTGGCGTTGCGGCGTGAGCACTGCTCCACGGCAAGAGCAAACGCGGTGGGCGGACCCTATCTTCGCCGCGGGCGTCTGTCAAACTGATTGACGCCCGAACTCGGTCACAAATTCGTTGATTCTGAAAAGGCCCCAGTTCAACTCGTGGCTGTCATAGTGCCGGTGTGCCTGTCCAGCGTTTCATGCGGCGGACGCTAAACAGCAGCTTCTTTGCAAGTAAAATAATTTGGTCAGCTTGCACTACTTGTGGAAGTCGGGAACCATCAGAGGAAGTTGTGATCAGCTAGGTTCTTCCAGCTTTTTACGCGGCTCGTCTACTCAGTCTGCTTCGGAGTGATGACCACGTCAGTTCGGTCACAGTCCTGGTGGTATTAATGAGCTAGGTCTTCATTAACATGATATCGAAGAGGTCTGTCTCAATTGGTAGTGTTTTAGTTTAGTTTTTAAGGTTTAGTTAGCACGACCCTAATTAGCACGAGGTTAGTGAGAAATGTCCTAATTAGCTTGGTTTTCATTAGCGCCCCCTAATTAGCGTAGTGTTAATTAGAATCATCTTAAGTACCTCGGTCTTAGCTTTACACGGCTTCATTAGCATGGTCTCAGTAAGCCGTAGATTAATTAACCCGGTCTTAGCATGACTTGGCATTATTACCTTGGTCATTGCCCGTCCCGACTTAATTATGTAGGTATACCGCCCAGCCAAATCGCTAATCAGCGGGGCGCACGTGCTCGAGGAGCGAGCATACGATGAATAAGAGGACGAAGGCGGCTCGCGCCAGCCGAGCAACGCGCTAGAATGTACAGGCCGACCATGACGATTACACACGTGGCCTCGGCGATCAGCTCCGGCCGCGGTGTTGTGAGGCGCTCGGTCTAGCTAATCTAAAGGGCCACGGTGCTGATTCATCATCATCATCATCATCATCAGCCTGTCTACGCCCACTGCAGGGCAAAGGCCTCTCCCATGTTCCGCCAATCAACCCGGTCCTGTGCTTTCTGCTGCCACGTTATACCTACAAACTTCTTAATCTCATCTACCCACCTAATTTTCTGTCTCCCCCTCACGCGTTTGCCCTCTCTTGGAATCCAGTCAGTTACCCTTAATGACCACCGGTTATCCTGCCGACGTGCTACGTGCCCGGTCCATATTCATTTCTTCTTCTTGATTTCAACTATGATGTCCTTAACCCCCGTTTGTTCCCTGACCCACTCTGCTCTCTTCCTGTCTCTTAAGGTTACACCTATCATTTTCCTTTCCATCGCTCGCTGCGTCGTCCTCAGTTTAAGTTGAACCCGGTACTGATTATTCTAAAGCATACTTAGTGCAGACATTGAACGCTTTAAAAGAAATTCAAACGTCCCGCACCTCTAAAAATATAGTTAGTAAAAGTTTCTGTCTTTTCTTGAAGGGGTGCACTTCTGTACCACACAAATTTCTCGACTGCCCTTGACGTGACTCTGCCTTCCATTGTAACCAATGAAACGCAGCGCGCGCTGAGGGATGGCTTTGATCGTTTCGTACCGTTAGCTCGTTTTAAATGGGGTGTCGCCAGAGCTCAGAAAGATTCCGAGTTTCGCCAAACTTGGGCCATCTTGCATAGCACCCCTGGGAACCGCTTTTCACATTATTTTGTTTCGTGACAAAACTAATTCTGCTTTGGCACTTTGGCTTGTTCCTATGGCGAATAAATTGGGGGACCCCTAAGCTTCGCCTTTAAGAGTTGAACGCGATAGCGAAATCCGGCCACTAGTGCGCACTTCAAATACTAAGTGCATACTTATTATTGTGTGTTGTTACACACACACACGCACACACACGCACACAGACACACAGGAGCGCGCGCGTGATATATCTAGAGTAATGGTACAGGTTGTCGATCTATTTAAGAGCACTTTTATAACAACTTCATGAAAATATTGTACACTGATGTAGTCACATGGTCCTGTATCAGGAACTGCGCGTAAGCGTGACACTTGTATTCGTAAATGGTCACATTCTGTTGTCATTCTTGCGTTAATTATCCGGCAGCTGTTCGATTTGTTCTTCTGGGGACCTCTTCCGGCCAAATGCAACAAGCATCGCCTTATGATCGTTGAAATGGCAACTGCAGTATTTCACTTCTTTAATCGTGTCGTGAGAATAAAATACTAAATCTATGCAAGTGTTGTGGTTTGTTTAAATGGCATTTGATGGAGTTGCCATCTCCAAACCAGACCGCGTTTGTAGGATGTCCGGAAATTTTCTGCAAACCCGAACATTTTGGTTGTAACCTCCGACAAGTAAGGCTTCGGACCCCATCCAGGGCTGCAGCTCTCTCACGTCGAGGCGGGCAGCTGTCGTCACGCATATTCCTGGCGCGATGTAGACGCATGCATCACCACACTGCCTAGCCCTACGGCACAAACTTCTCCACACTCGTACACCTGTTGGACCAGAGAGACAGCCTCCGCTTGCACTTCAAGTTTGACGTGCATGGCCCCAACAGTAGCACGGTTCTCGGAGCGTTTTGCTGCGCTGATGAAGTGATACCCATTCACATCGCATAGGTAGTTTGGATCCATCCAGGTTTCAGTGAAGCACAGTGTCGTAGTATTCATTAAAATGAAATCACTGGCGACGTCTGCATTGAGTGCACCAAAAAGCGCATGTTGACACAGCCGACCGTGACGAAGTAGGCCGCCAGCATACGGTGGTACTCGGCGCCGATGGCCTGGAGACGATGCTGGTCGAGGCTCCTGAATTCGTCGGCAAGGGCGCGATCAGGGTTATCCTTGAAGTGATAGAAGCGATGGTCATTTATTTTGTTCGTCAGATATAACCCGTCAATGGTGGTAACCCTGCTGAGAGCTACGTACACAAGCGTTTGGTTCTTCGACTATGAGTAATCGACAACCACCTCATCGTAAGTGCCTCCTTGGGACTTACGAATGGTGATTGCGCTCGCCTGGACGACGGGGAATTGCTTGCGCCTGACGGTTATGTGGCTCAGTCATTTTCCCTTTAAGCGGCACCCGATGGTAATGAGTTCGATGGGAAACCAGATGACGTGGATGTTGAGATGGCTTTTCCCGTAACGTCGCCCCTTTAGCAGGACCGCTGGGCCCACACCGGTGGGAAACTCTATCCATAAGCGTAGCGGTTTGTTGTCGGTGTCCCTTTGAACGCGCCTGAGCATCCCCCCCCCCTGCCATTGACGAGACTGTCGTATACATCGATGTTTCGTATAACCATGTAGGGCTTACCAAGGCACCGCAGTATGTTGTGATTCAAGTTGACCATATGTCTGTTTTCGACATGGTGGCGACTGCGGATTTTGCTGTCTTCGTGAGGCCTGTGGCCACATGGTATCCACAGCCGGGCAGTAGACTGCGTATTCGGTGCAGGCCTCGGCAGTCGCTATATCGTAGGCATCAGCATCTTTGTGTAGAAGAGGCGCACTCCGGATGGACACTTCCTAGCGGCCTCTTCGGTGGTTACAAAGCGGCTTTCCAGGAGAGACATCTCGTCCGGAGCGAGTCCCCTTCCAATCTTCGTGAGTAGTGTAGCAAACCGCTCGTCGATCTGGCGCACGACATGATTGAGTTGGTAGTATGAGAGGCTGTGCCAAGGCATACTTTCCTCGTCGAATATACTTTGGTGCAATCTAGAGTTCCTGTACACTTCAGCTGCCCTGATTGGTGGAAGCTGCCTCACGTCGCCGCACATGATGACGTCGAATCCACTGAAGGGTTCCGCATAGTGTAAAGAGATAGAGTGAAGTCAGTGATCAATCATCACGAATGTGTCCGCCGACATCATGCTAATCTCATCGATTATAATACACTTGACGTCTCTGAAGACTCAGCGAAAGGAATTTGCGTCGCTCGAGCTGAGCCCCCTGTCTGGATTTTTGCCGGATATGACTAGCTTTAAGGCGGCGTGTGCGGTAACCCCTCCCCCCCCCCCCCCCCGTTTGGAACGGCTGCTTTTCCGGTGATCGCACAGGCAACGTAGGCGTTGATGCTTACATGTCTGTTTTCACTCGTGTAGTATCGATTCTACAACTCCACGATTGTCCGCAAAACAAAAGTCTCCCCACAACCGGCAGCTCCAGTAAGGAAGACTTGCAGTGGTTTCGAGTCGGGCGTGATAAGGCGATGAATTACTTCTCGCACGATGTCGAATTGGCCTGCATTCATCATTCTGATACGCTCCAAGTGGCTGTCGAAGGCATGACGTTGGTGCGCATTTGGACGGCCCGACATTCTGCGGCAGCAGCGTGAGTACTGTCACCCTGAGCCTGCTGCACGTCTGTTTGTTCTCCGGGCTCCCCTAGGATGTCAGAGTTGTCATTTAAGTCCGCAAGTCGGTCATTCATTCTGTGTTCGACCTCTGTCTGTCTGTCTGAAGCCTCTCGGCGAGCAGCTTCGCCATCAGTGATGCTGTTGCACATCTCTTCCGCTTCTGCAAGATGAATGCTTGGACCGAGCTTTCACAGCCAGCATTTCTGACACGCAATTGTCGAAGATTTCTACGAACTTGTCCAGGATATCTACCTCTCGACGAAATGGGTGGAACAGGAGCATGTGCTCGCGCTTGTAGTTGAGCACGTCGGATATGGGTAGGCGTGGTAGCGAAGAACCGCAGGCTGCGCTCTCCTTCGGCCGTTGTTGAATGACGGGAGGTGTTCGGCATACGTTAATGCAGCTTGATCGTCCGGACAGACTTCGTACTTTTGTATGGTAGTCTTGCACCATACCTCCGTGCTAGTCTCAACTAACCCTTCACGATCCCTCAATTCCCGACTTTTTCGAATGCAGACGCGCTTCTCCGGCCACGCGGTGTTGGCTGTGACTACGGCACGTGTTGTGTGTGACATGCCAAGGCCGAGCACAACCAGGCCGCATCTTGCGCCGACATCTCGACTGCTTTCAGCTTCTTTACGCTAAGCTGTCGGATAGCTTGCGCGTAGGTTAAGCTAAATACGGGAGATTCGTCCGCGACTGTTCACAGCTCTTTGTGCAGGTTTGAAATACCTCGGTTTACCTTAGTAACATACTGGACCACGTATTAGGCACAGGCGTACACGTCAAAGATTATTTGTAGGTCCATATTGGAGTCGAGTACAGAGACTATCCACAGGTTGAAATTATTAAAGTCAACCTGATCACAATTCCATTTCATCATAAGAGTCTGGCGAGAAACGCCAGCCCGTATGATTTCAATATACTCTTGGTCATCTGCAATGTCATTGTGTTGATGCAAATGCTCCATCAAATCGTACACTGTCCTTTCAACAGCAGCGTGAATGATGTTGTACCTTTCTTGTAGTTTCATTTGTGATGCCTTTTCTTCTTCAGTGTGGGCAGGCAAAACTGGCATAATGACTCGAGTTTACTCCGTCGGCAGGCTGCCGACGGAGTCTGACATCGAGGTCTTCGTAGGCTTTCAGCGCCCAAAGAAATCAAATGTTCGGCCATATGGATAGTTTCGGGCATTTCGGGACCGATGTCCTCATTGGGTGCATTATTGAGCCAGAGTAGTGCAAGAGCATGAGCACTGCCCCGGTGCTGAAACTAAATGCGCCTGAAGTATTTCTTGACCACATAGGAGGCGAATGGGGAAACCGTCTTGTGCTGCAGGATCTGCATGATCACTCGCACGATGTGGTCGAAGTACACTGAGCAAACCACCGGGTCATCGCTCACAAACATAGACGTTTCATGAAGCCTTAGATGCTCGAATGGCACTTGAGCATGGTGTGGATCAATGTGTAGACGTTGCAATAGCTTCATCAATCCGTCCCAGTGTATTTCCGAGGCCGACAAACTAAGGAACGCTGTTGGCTTGCCAAGCTGGCGGATCATTGCGAACACGTCCTGTTTGCGCCGATTCCAGTATTATACTGTGTTTGGGTCACCGTGCTGGAACGCCATGTCATGTTCCACTGCACTCTCGACAAATTATCGGTCCTCCAAGTGCGCCTTCGTGACGACGCCCATGCCAGTCATGTTCTTGAAGAAGACGTTTGCCGACAAAGCAGTTCGCGTGCCCATTACTTTGGCTGCCACATATAGCACGTGGTAAGCCGCCGCACCTCTTCGGTCCGTTCTCCGACATTCGCTCGATGCCATGGTGTATACGCTAGGCTTGCTGGTTGGGTTGATGTTTCGAGGCTCACCGAGGTAGATTTGAGGGAACGACAGCTCCTCTGCATGCTCATCGTACGCAATGTTCAGTGGTGTTACACCTTCCCCTGGCGCTATTACGAGAACATTGCTGTCGTCGATTACAAGTGTCTGTTGACCAAGTGACATGGCCGACGATGTCTCCATGGGATTGTCGTTGTCTTCTGGGTAGTCTACATGTTCGCCGTTCTCGTTGCTCGGCTCTGCCAGGTTTTCGCATACTTTGTCCATCTGCTCTCGACTGATTCTGATGCCATAGTAACGATATAATGTAGACTGTTTGAGAAACGCGAGACAGGGTCGCAAATCATCCGTGTTGACCATACCACATTTATATATCATTCGACGCTTAATGTGGATGAACAAAGCTTGATCCTCTTCATCATCTCGAGGAAGCATTTGGACTGTTGTGTTGACGTTGACGGGCACGTTCGCAATCGGTCCCTTGATGGCGAACTGGCCGCTGTCACTGTTCAGTAGTCTCCTAATTTGCATAAAGGGGATTGGCGGGGACAAGGCGCTCACTCACGAGATTAAGCTTTGGCAAATGAGACGGTTTTGGTGGGTACGCATACCCGTTCCTGGTGGAGAAGTTTGGCATGCGGTCTCGTCGGATGCTCTGCATGCAAGTGCGACACACCTGGAATACAGAAACATCCCTGAGGAATGCATCGGAAAGCAATTGAGCATGCGTTTCTGAAAGAGGCTTTAGGTCGTTCTTGTGCCAAATACGATCGCACACGGAGCACGAGTAGCCAAGTGGATTGTTTGTGAAGCGTTTGTGAAACATATTAGTGGCCCTCACACGCTGTTCGAGCCTCTCCCGCGCTGCACGTTCTGCTTCGGCTAGTCGCCTCAGTCTTCTGGCCTCACTTTCACGAGCCCTAAAATCAGGATTTTCTTGACGCTGTTGACGCATCTCCTCGGCTCCTCTCGCTCTCACCTCGGGGTGGTCTTGGCGATATTGGCGCTTGGCCTCCGCTTCTCGAGCTCGAAGTTCTGCGTCATTTTGGCGTCATTGACGCTTGTGATCGGCTTCCCGCGCTCGTAGTTGGGGATCCATATCACGGCGACGACGCTTCATTTCAACTTCCCTGGCTCTCTCAGCAAGGCATCTCGATGGCGCCTTTGCCGTTTGACCTCCGCTTTCCTGGCCTTTCGTTCCGCATCTCCCTTTCGTTTACGGCTTCCCTCGCTCTGAAATCGGGGTCCAGATTGCGCCGCTGGAGCTTCGTCTCGATCTGTCCAGCCAGCGATTGGGAGTTTTCCCGCCGCTTTCGTCGCATAGCCTCAGCATGCCGTGCTTTGCGCTCTGCGTTTTGCGCCTCGGTCATGCGTGGCCTCCCTCGTCGTCGATCACCAATTGACACAGATACTTCATGAAGTGTTGCACTAAGGCAGTCTGGGTAGTGCACTCAGTTGCTCGTGCTTGAACGTTAGCATCGTTCTGACTCGTTAGTTGTGGAACACTACTTGACATGAATGTCCCGCCGGCACTCCTCGATGAGCAAGACTATGGCCACTTCCCTGTGATAGAACGGCGGAACCATATAGGCTCTGCTGTAGTCGAGACATGTTTTTCACAATGTCTCACAGATGGCAGCACATTACCTAATGTTTGCTGTTTGCTTTATATGTTTTCCGCTAAATGGGCAAAGTTGTCTATTTTTGGAGCTGTTTGTAAGTTTGCGTGCGTGCGTGCGTGCGTGTGTGTGTGTGTGTGTGTGTGTGTGTGTGTGTGTGTGTGTGTGTGTGTGTGTGTGTGTGTGTGTGTGTGTGTGTGTGTTTCTTTAGCGGCGATGGGTGCACTATCGCGGCTATGTTGCTGTTTGCTTGATATATTTTCCGCTAGATTAATATAGTTGTCCATTTTTGGAGCTGTTTGTAAGTTTGTGTTTGTGTTTTTTTAGCGACGATGGGTGCACTATCCCGGCTTTTTCGTAGCATGACGTCGCGCAGAAAGAGTAATTTGATGGCCTCGCCAATGCACCTACAAATCTCCGAATGGGCTTATTTTTGTCGTGACACCTGCCGAACAAAATAAAAGAGAAGACTCAAGGCTGTGCTTAGTTTGCAAAGCACACGGCAAGAAGTCCGAGAGCCGATGGGAGTGCGAAGGATATGAAGTTGGTGTTCACATGCCTGTGTAGTTCGAAGTTTTTCACACACGAAACTCACACTGAAACAGTTGATGCAGTAATACGTACTGGCAGGCTAGTTGGTTCATTGAGATGAACTTTCTGAAACTGCTCGTTTCTTAAACGAGCGCAGTTTTTTTTAAGAGTGCAGCCCAAGTTAGCGGCCAAACGCACATCGAAAACACGTGGCACCACTCTCGCTGAGCTTCGTGCATGTGAAAAAGAAATCATGTGAAAGTGCATGTGAAAAGCAAAACGAGCAATCAAAAAGGCGGTTGTGGCACAACAAATAACCTGAACAAAGAGGGAAACGACGATTACGTAACATGGCTTGATGAAAACAAAAGTGTTAACGCTCAACAAATGTATAAGTAAAACACACGAACACCTAAAAGTATGGCACTATGAGATACAACAATTAACAGGAGTAAAGGTGAGGGCGACAAAATTAAAAGCACTCAAGTGAAACACTGAGACCCGTCCGCACATCTGGCGCTCACCCTAATTTTGCGCCTAAATAATTTTGTTCTTAAACTGCGCTCGTGGTGTTCCGTATCTTTTCTCACTTGAGTCTTCGTCTTCTCACGTAGTTTAATAAAAGTTGATGCAGTTAAGCGTCGCCTTGCGCGAATGTCCGCTTCTGCATGCAACATTAAATGCGTTAACCCTTTCGGCCCTGGTGTCCTATAAAAAGGACACGAAGAAAAATTGCTATAAATTGTGACATAAACTACTACAAAATTCAAAAATGTTTGTGTTGTATCATCAATACACCTGTGCAAACATAGGTAGTAGTTTTTCTATCATCGTCTTCCTCGGAAGTCTGCAATGTCGAAAACAAGATGGCGGAAGGTGAAAAAGACGACAAACACCGCAACCAAATATTTGATGACATTTTACTGAATAAGTATTTTCTCTGTAGCTATCGTAAATGTCTCTGTTGTTTCTAAAGTGCTTGATGGCTTATTTACAAAAGGGGCCTTCCCTAACATTTCCGCTTAGGCCGCTGCAATGAAAAATCTTCATGTCCTAAATATAGGACACCAGGGCTTAGTGGTTGTGAGATGTTTGAATGCATTGCATGATGACCCGAGCCGTAGCGCTTGTGTCTGCTTACAATTTCTTGTTATTCTCCTCGGGCAATCAGCCTGCATTTCTTGCTAATTTGCAAGGGGGTCCCAACAGCGAGATTGTACATAATTGATCCGAATACGTTTTGCTGCAATGTAAGAATGGTGCATGATTGGGCTTAAAGATAACGAGGATGAAGTGCAGTTCCATCAGCTTACCATTGCAGGCACGGGCGACAATAATTGGGGCGCACCAAAGGAGGATTCGGCAGCTTATTATGACGTTAGATCTTACAAGGCGTCCAATAATTAGATAATGGCCATTCAAGTGTATCGAAGAGCACTGTGTCACGAGTTCGAAAACTTGCTTTTGGACCTTTGAGACGCAGTAACCCATATACGGTTGCTGGCATGCTAGCTTCAAAACAATTTCAGGTGTAAACAAAGTAAAATAAATAGCAATATCGAAATTCACCATATTTCCCTTCACAACCACTAAGCCCTGGTGTCCTATATTTAGGACATGACGCTAGTTTTATCATAGACTGATGGGATGCTCAGAAAATATTATTTTTGTGCTCTTGAGGTAATAAAAAAAGCAATATCAAGAAGAAAAAAATTATCTACCCGTTAAAAAAAATTCAGGGCTGAAAGGGTTAAGGAGACTTCTTTCATGGAATTTATGTAGTGTTTTTTCCGAGCCTGTTGCAAGTAACATCGTAGCTTTGTGGTAGGACACCTGCTTACCACGCCAATGGCCCGGGTTCCATCCTCAATGGGGCCGAATATTTTTATTCTTTATTTTATTTGCGTATTTCTCGATTTTTCGGTCACGGACGATTTTTCACTCACACGCTATGAGCCGAGGCCGGAATTTCTACGAAATGAGTGCTCGAACGCTATCACGTTAAAAGAACGGATACTTAGAATATTAGAGAGCTGAGCTAGTTGGTAAGTATTCATTCTAAAAAGACAGGGCGTGCAAACAAGGACACAAGAAAGAAGTCAGGACACCACAAACGCCGACTCACAACTGAAGAGGCGCACAACGGCTGAAAAGAAAGAAGGCACGAAAACTTATCTGCGCACCAAGTGCGCAGATAAGTTTTCGCAGACATTCTTGTGTCCTTGTTTGCACGCCCTGTCTTTTTAGATCGGATACTTATTATTTTGGTTTACCGTCTATAAACCTGGAGCTCCCCTTTACTGTGTTTAATAAGTGTGTGTGTATCCATGGCGCGAGGTCAAGCGCACAGACTACAATGTACCACAAGTTTCTTGCAGGCGCAATGCGACGTTTCCTAAAAAGCTGCCAAGACACTTAGTGTGGTCCCAACGGAAGACACGTTGATTAGCATTTTGAAGAAACAGTCCTTCGCCAAGAAGGAAATTTCGAGAAATCAAAATCAAATGTAGAAAAAAAATTTTTAGCGCTGCAAAGTTGAGGACGAAAAAACATGGACAACACAGAGGAGGTTTTTCGTCCTCAACTTTGCAGCGCTAAAAATTTTTTTTCTACAGTATGTTCCAATTAGCCCTGACCCAAGCTCTCCAAAATCAAATGATTTGTCCGGTTGGCACGTCTCTCCCATTATTATGTGTATACTTCGATACGACACAGCTAAATATCTCACAGAACTGAAATGAACTAAAATGAATTTAAAAAACATCTGCAGCACAGGATATTTTTCTATATTGTACAATAAATCGGTTGGCCCAACGCGTCAGTTCTCGCCAACGCAGCCTTGATGCACGTAAACACAGCACACAGCCGTGGGCTCAGCTAGAATAATGACAGACCCAGTGGTGTGAAGTGGGAACAAGCACTACTGTAGCGCCCTGCCTGCAATAAAGAACTGTTGTTTTCATTGCAGTGACACTGGTTCCAAGAGCACACTTTGTCCACAAGCTTGTGTTTTAGCTTAACTCACAGTCGCCGTGTCGTTGTTTAAATATGCCAAGCCGGATCGGAAAGTCCCAATTGTGCTTCAGGGCAGAAGCAGCGGCCATGTTTGTATGTAATCTTTTCGCGTATCCTTCGCCTAAGATGGCGTCGTAAGCA
The DNA here is from genome assembly GCF_013339695.2 of Rhipicephalus sanguineus. Classification (NCBI taxonomy): domain Eukaryota; kingdom Metazoa; phylum Arthropoda; class Arachnida; order Ixodida; family Ixodidae; genus Rhipicephalus; species Rhipicephalus sanguineus. The sequence goes on along the minus strand of NC_051176.1, from coordinate 9,339,068 downwards.
GTGCGTTGTGTGTTGTTTGTGTTTCCTGGATGGTTTAGCGCCCGAGTTTGTGCCGTTCGGGTTACATGAGCATCCGATTGTGGCAGTGACGAACCCGGACTTGTGCGGAGCATCGCTCGGTCGCTGCAAGGATGCATTTTGTGACTGTGAGCGCTACATTGTTCTCAGTTCAACAAAAATGCGGTGCGACCACTGAGGCAATTGACTCGGACAGCATGGAAGAATACACCAACTCGGCAAGTGTTTTTTCATTGTTCGGATTTGTGCTTTGTATAGACGGACTTCTCTTGCTCTGAAAGTACTCTGTACTCTACCTATCGAGATTTTGCCGCCACCAGGAAATCATAAAAAAAACACCAGGACATCAAAAAATCGCAGGATGGTTTTCATTCCCTACGTTCACGGGCTGGTACACAACTTGAAGCATATAGGGAACAGATATAGCGTGCATGTGAAGTTCACAGCTAGAAACAAGTTGGCACGCTTGTGCCCTAGGGTTAACAAACCGAAGGAGTTAATTGTCTGTCGTGTGAATCATCGAAAACAGAACCAATATGTGGAGTGAGCCTTGAAAGTTGTTTATATGATTCCGATTTCTTGCGGCAAGGTATGCATTGGTCAATATGGTAGGTGCGTAAATGAACGTCTTATGGAACACCACGCTTCCTTGAAAGCTGCAGCCCATTCGCATCTTGCAATGCATTGCCATAAATACGGATGTTATCCTGTGTTGCATGAAATCGAGATACTGTTTAGGCACAAAGATCAGGCAACACGTGAAATAGTGGAGGCATATCTTATTAGAAAAAGTGGCCGTGACTGTGTTAGTCAACCTTCCATCACGTTACACGATAAGGAGTTTCACTTTCTTGAAAAGTGAAGATAGTTAGTGCCACTATGCTCTTATCATTGTCCTGGTTCCGAAGGCAGTTAGGCCTCTTGATCGACTACGCGTGTGTAATTGGTTCTCTTGTGCTTTTAAATGTGATTCTGTTCAATAAAAAATCAGCTGTGAGTTAAGCGCTGTCCTGTCAAAATGTTAGTTGTCCTGTCCTCGTTTTATGTGCCCTTAAAAAGCTTTTGCTTTAAACATGAATGTTCACCAACTAGCCCATCTCGCCGTTTGTATTAGAAAATAACATGTCTTCAGCTGAACTCACTAGCTTTTCTCACTCACTCTCTCACTTTCTCTCACTCTCACTCACTCACTCGCTTTTTTTTTCCTCTGGTGGGGCTCTGCTTTACGGCGTTTCTACGCGTGTGCCTAGGCCACTCGGGCTTGGCGTTCTTCCTCAGTTTCGGCAGCGCGCCTGTAGCGCTTTTGTGTAACGATATTTCACCTAACAACCGCGTTTGGCGTTGTTCGCGACTCTCGAACGTGCTTTTGCATAATGCTACTTTGTTTGGCGGAGCCAAACAGTCTATAATTTTTTCTTTCGCAATCTGCCCTCCCCATCGCTTGAATGTGTCGAGGCTTGTCAGCGTAATATAAGTGCCGGTATTGGTGGGCGCAGTGAAGGGCGTGCGCTTTGGTGGGGAAGTGTTTATTGTACTGAAAATCGGGCTCCTTCGTGGTCCTGGCAAGGTGAACGTCGCCATTCTTGTTAGTCTGTTGCAGCAACAGTGCTTTAGTTGTCCCTGACACACATACGTGACAACGGATTAAACCATGCAACTACTGCTTTCGAGAAAACATGTCAACTAGGCTACAGCTTGCCTTTCACTGAGCAAAAGGGAAGGGGCAAAAGGAACTGCGGCACATCCCACGCACTAGCGGAAAGCAGGCGATGGGAAGGTGGCTATGCCGCATTTTTACACTCAACCAAACATTAATAGGCGGCCGGGCGCGTTGCCACAAGATGGCGACTGCGTAGCAGCATCAGTGACACGTAATATCTTGCGATCACGCAAAGACACTGTTCTTCTAAGACAAGTCACAGGGTCACTGGCTCGGCTGCTGACCCGAAGGTCGCGGGTTCGATCCCGGCAGCGGCGGTCGCATTTCAATGGAGGCGAAATGCTAGAGGCCCGTGTACTCGGCGCTGTCAGGGCACGTTAAAGAACACCAGATGGTCGAAATTTCCTGAGCCCTCCACTACGGCGTCTCTCGTAATCAGCTCGCCGTTTTGGGACGTAAAACCCTAGATATTATTACACGGCATGGCAATGTCATCACACGACATCTTCGCTTGGGATCGCGGAGGCAGTACAAAACCACGGGAGGTGCAGAAAGATTGCAATGCCTCCGCTCCCAGAGGCAGCGCGAAACCATGTTAGGTGCGGGAGCCAGAAGCAGAAGCCTTCGGTGCCGCCATGTTCCACAACGCAGCGTCCGTAAACATTACAAACATCAAATTCGCCACAAGGCATGCGTTAGCATATACCACGTGAATAATAATAATTGTTGGGGTTTTATTCCCCAAACAACGATGAGCTGGGCCCGTGGCAACGTGACATATTGAAACGCAAGCAGCGACAGCGTGGCCGTTTTCGCTGTCCCCATTGTCAATACGAGCGACGCCGCAGTGCACGTGGTCTCCGGACCATTTCGACAACTCTTAAACGTGCACCCAAGTGCACGGACCTCTTGCCCTGCGGCCTTCACGTCAGCAGTCGAGAAAGTCGATTCGGCTGCGGTGGGTTGTACGTTAACTCAAGCAGCATGCGCACTGCTGCATTACGTACGATATGATCTTGAGTTTTGTTACAATCTAAAAACTCTCAATTCTCCCATTTTATTGCCGGGTCACTAGCGTAAAAGAAGAATACTTGGCATTCGCGCACGTGTTCTTCTCATGCACCCGTGCGTCACAGTAGTGAGTCATAGCTAGACCGGTGTACGAGCGGAGAGGGCAGCGGAGCGCAGCACGAAAGGAAGAGCCGAGCGACGCCCCGCTTCTTTCAGCTGAGCGCATTGCTGCGCCACCTGTTGAAGAAGGTTGAAGTTACTGTTGATCGACCATGTGCTTTACTTGGTCACCTGCCGAATAAAATTGAAGTTACTGCGAAAATGGCGAAAGTCATTTTTATTAGATTTTACTAGACTTACTGGAGGTGCCGCCGACTAAAGTCTTTAGATATATATTAAGGGGCTTTACCGCCGCCGTCTATGTTGGGGGCTGTCATCTTGGAAGACGCTCGTGCGTTGCGCACGCTTCGCTGAGTAGCCGAAATGAGTGGGCGAGCGGCTTGCTCCGTAAAGACACTGGCTTTCGCATTGTGCCGCGCATGCGCAGCTTGCCTCTCAGCTTGTCTCGCAAACTCCGCCCAGCTGTTACTCTAATGTAACGCACGCGATGATCATGTGACGCACGCGACGACAGGAATGCGCGCGCGCTTATGAAATACTAGGACCAAAGGCCACTCGAAGAAGAAATCGGGCGCGCAACTAGAAAAAATTGGCCGCGTATCTGCGTGCTTCGCTGCAAATGTCGTCCAAAGACGATAGAAGAGGCGCTGCGTGAGATATGGACGCCATCTGGCAATACGTCTGGAAACATGAGTGCTGTGTTACGGACTGGTAGTCCCGGCGCAGCAGCAGGCGAAGACCGGCGGTGACCAACGCGATCGGCGGGGACGCCAGCCAGCCGGAACACGCGGTTTGGCGCGAAGCGCCGAAGCAGAAGAAACGTTCGCACTTAACGAGTACTCTCCACACACTCTTTTATTTACACGTCGCCTGGGTAAAACAGGAATGCCAGAGAGGCGCCCCATGGCATTCGTACAGTGCAATGCTGAACCGAAACCGAAACACAACAATGAGCTCGTGCAGAGGGCACGGAGGAAAGCAAGTTTCAGCGCAGTCGCATTTTCAGCGCAGCTTAAGAAACTAGGGTCTCTAGGATTAAGTATCTGTGTATTTTCTATTAAAGGCACACACCACCTAATACTTACCTAGTGATGTTGCGCCTCCGATAAGCGTAATGTTTGCTTTTTGATCAACAATGTACACAAGTATGAACCTAGTCAGCCGTTCAAGATGGCTGGCCCTTGGTCAAGTGGTTCAACTTTGGCCGGGGGGCTGAATCGAGTGACGTGCAGACAAACAGAAAGACCGACCAAAATATCTGTGTTTAAGTTCCCCAAGAAAGACTATCGTCTTTAATAGGCTTGTGCGCGTTTCCTTTTTTGAAAACCCGGCTCTTTCCAATGAAGAATGCTGTCTCACACTGGTCCTGACCACGATGATAACGAAAGAACGTACGCGATGACGATTGTGGAGCTGTGTGGCAGAAATACCAAATACTCAATTTTTTAGTGTAGTTGTGTGGCATAGATACTCCCCAAATGCTCGATTTCTTTTCTTCTGACAGCGTGCTCTGGGGGAGCCAAGTCTAAAATGTGCACCTAATTCGTTTTTGCTTCGTAACCTGTTACAGCGTGATTTTTTTTCCTTAACAAAATTGTTCGGGATTGCTGTTATATATGCTTGCGTACGATATCAGAAAGTCAACAACAAAAGTGCTGCCAGACCATTTCACTGCACCAGGTCAGATTTGTATACTACTTTTAAAAAACTGAAATGCGGCTTATAACAAAAAACATTGCCGTAATGTTTCCGTGCTTTCGCGCTAAACAAGCCCAGCCTTGGCAGATGAACCAGTCTCTCATTGCCAATGTACAAAATACCGCATAGGAGACTTGTGCGCCTGAAGGAATAGAGGCGCCCGAGTATGTTGAAGTGTTCCCCCTCCTTGAAAGCACGATACGCAAGGCGTTTTCCCTAAAGTTACGGCGCTCGGCTGCTGACCTGAAAGACCATGGCGTTTCAATGGAGGCCCGTGTACTGCGCGATTTCAGTGCACGTTGGTCGAGATTACCGGGAGCCCTCCACTCATTGCTTGAGTCGCTTTGAGACGCGAAAGCCCATAAACCAAGCAATCTAAAGTGTCGAATATCGACACGGGTCACACGCGACGTCAAGAAATTGCTTTCCATCTGTAGGGCGTCCCTTTTAGATTAACCAGTTCATGTTCGTTTTGTATAAAATCACGAGAACAAGCTATAAAAAAGCTGCAGTGCTTTTAGGCATCACAGTAACAGCCAGGCCGGGAGGACCGTTCACAAAGACAGCTTCGAGTCAATATTGTTGCTCACGATGCGTCATACGCCTTTCTCTGCCCTGCTTCTTTTTTCTCGTGCTTTTTTTAAAGGCGCCAATGCTTCTCGCTCAGTAACGTGAGATGAAACACGTAGTTGAGATAACTGAAAAATAAAAAAAGTGCTAACAAGAAAAGCCGCGTCTCAGAGCTGGTGCATTTCGAAGCCTTTTAGGCGCTGGTTCGTTTCCATCAGAGGGTGATAAAAAAAAGGACTGCGTTTTGAGCGCAAAATAAAAAAAATACCTCAATAATGTTAGATATTGTCACATTGGTCATGACGCTGAAGAAGGCGGCAGCCGGAGAGTTAAATACGATACTCTTCATTGAAAGAACTTGTGCCTGGGAAAATGAAAATCAAAGCACAAGCAACGCACCCTGTACTCTGATAAGGATGATCACAGTAGTCGGCCATCAGTAGTCTGCCCATCCCTGAAATGCGTCGGTTTTTAGCCTATACATGCCTTATCAAACTTTCCAGTGTTATGGCCGCGTTAGACCTCGGTTGCTCGTCGCCTGCGCGTCACCTTGAGAGAACAGTCTAAAACAATCGCCAAGTTTCTAAACATTGCGGCCGTGGCCTAAGACGAGTGGTAGCAACAGTTTTCGTAGGTGAAACCCGACATCAAAATCGAATTAATAATAAATGCGCGGTTCAATACAGGCAAGAGACGACAGGAACGCTGCGTGCTCAACATTACCAGGGTCAGGCTGTTTTGACAAAACGCTTGGATATATCGTGGTTACTACGCCAGAAGCAGTCCTACGTAGCATTGCGCTCAAAATACCGCTATTACCACTACTACTAATAATAATTAATTGCGGGCAGTGTGCACTGAGTCGCGCAAAGCATGGCACCGCGAAGCAGGGCCCATCCCCGTCGACCGACACGTCTAGCTCGCCCTCGGGAGTACGCAGCCAGGCTACGCACTGCAGAGCGGAGCTTACGTGCGGTGTCTCCATCGGTGGGCGTGGCTTAGCTACTGCGCATGCGTGGCTTGGCCAGGTGGTACGGTATCTGGTCGCTAGACGACGTTCTGCTTGCTTCTTTCTTTCTTTCTATCTTTGTATCTCTCTCTCTACTTGTTTCTCTCTCTTACGTTCATGTTCTCTCTTTCTTTTTCTTCTGCATTTCTATTTCTCTCATTCTTTCTGTGCTGTCTTTACTCTCTCCCCTCCTCCTTTCCCTCCTCATGACGCTCACTTTCCCCCCTTTTTGCTACACTATACTGTACAAGGCTGTGCTATGCACTGCTAGCGTGCCTGGATAGCACAGTAAAGGACGCTCGCGTTTGTATCGAGGGTGCGCGGGTTCGAATGCCGCCTCGTGAACAACCTTTTCGGCAAGAATCTATCTCGTTCTTTATGTCTTTCTTCCGTCTCTCTCTCTCTGCACTCGTTCTCAGGGTTACTACAGTCCACGCCGAAGTGTCCAGTAGTGGCCCACATTCTTACCTGAGACAGTTTTCGGGCACACACTTTGCGCCGAGCTAGAACAGCTTCGCTGCTAATAATAATGTCACGTGACGCTGACGAAGCCAGAAGTCGGCGGGTCCAAAATGAAACTTTATTTGGCCGAAATGGTGGCCGTGAAACTAAAATTCAAACTACAGCGATACACACTGTACACTGATAGCTGCGAACAGAGCATCGGCCGTCAATAATCTGCCCATGGATGGGACGCGCCGTCTTTTATACATCACGCATCGAACTCTCCAGTCTTATCGCTGGTGGTCGTGCAAGCTCTGGAATAATCTAGGCTATTCGCTTCCTGCGCGCAATCTTAACAAATTGATCTACTACAATCGCCAAGTTTCTCGAACACTGCGGCGCGGTCAGCGTCGAACGTTGCTAACCGTTTTTGCTGGTCAAACCTGAGTACATCAAAATAAAACAAGAAGCGGTCGCGGCAATAACGTCGGTCTTTCTTTGCGCTATAATTTAATTCTTCTAAACTCACTGTTTATGTGTAGTCCCGCATAGGCGCAACCTGGTCAGAAGGCTCGGCAAAAGCTGCCACGAATCCGTGTCGGGACGTGGAAGGTCGCCCTGGACGCCGAAGCATTTGCGCCGCCACACGTGCAGCCTTGCGGTGCAGTGCGCGGGACGAGATGCACAGCGGAGGGGACAGCCAGAGGCCTCGGCCCCGTTCATCGCCAAGCAAAAGTGGTCGGCTCAACGGTGGCTCACGCACTTCCTGCGGCAACGAAAGCGCATTAGCGGATAATGCACGCTGTCGCTTCTGCAGTAGCGGAGAGCCGCCAGCCGGATCACGGGAAATGGGCCACGGGTGGCGCTTAAGGGGCACTTCAACCCGCTCACTTACGAGAACAACCCTTCGCTTCGACAGGCTGCTGAAACTTCAATATTACTCGGATGCATGCAGCGCGACTTGGACGAAGAGAGGAGACACGCGAAACACAGACGGCGCTCGCCTATGTTTCATATCTCTCCTGGCTTCGTCCAAGTCGCGCTGCATGTATCCGAGTGTGTACCAAGTCGCCCCAATCAAAGTGTTATTCGATATTACAACGCGCCGGCCGCGTTATGAAAGCCCGTCCTCTTCGGCTGTGCTAAAATGCCTCGCCAATGGCCGCTATGACTGGAAGGGCGTCGCCACTTCCACGGCGTTGAGTATAAAACAAACGGCAGCAAAGCGTGCAATTGCAGCGACGCCCTCCGCTCCGTTGTCTGCGAAAACGACGTTTTCCTTTTGTACGCGATGAGCTACCATCCGCGATTGCCGATGTCTCTACGGCGCCTCGGCCTTTTTATGTTTGTTCATCGCTACGACGCAGCAAAGATGACATTCTATGGCGTGCGTTGAACCGGCTAGATGTGCGACTATCTTCATATATGCGAATACTCTGGCAAAGATATGGCCCCAAGCGTCGCAGACTTACGCATTGCTTCAGGTGTCTGGACTCACTCCCTGCTCTTGCTCTCAGTTCAACCGTCTGCGCACAAACTGACCATGCTTCATCTTGTACACATTCTCTTCGCTTCTGTCGAGGCATAAATAAAGACACGCCCGAAGTTGTAGTTCCATGAAGCAAAATCGCGAGCGTGGCTAGTTGGTGTATGTTCATCGTAAACTGTATGACAGCGCAAAGAAGAAATGGACACAGCGCTCAACTCACAAATGAATTTACCGGCCGATGTCTGAACGACCGGTTACGAGAGCACGCGTACTCGCTTAACAGATCAGTGCCCAGTCATTTACCCCAGCACTGCAAAGCATGTGGCTGTCAGCCAATTCTTGAGCAGTGCACCGTTTTGGAATCCTACAATCAGCAAAGAACAAGTGCGATTAGTGAAACACACCATATCCATGCACACAGAAATGCTTGCGTAAGTGGTCCATCAATTTATCTACATAACTGTCAAATCAATTACTTCTCCAAAACGTGACAGCCTCTTCTGCCGACGCTTCTATTATGATGACTCCTCACCCCTCTTTGCGCATTGAGGAGTTACTGTGTTTTTGTTGTTCTTCTGCGCAATGCTTCCGTATATATTGCTTATCCGAGCAATAAAGCTGTGGTTGTTAGTTCAGCGCTTGTGTCTGTCGTTCTTCTCCGTCCCATGTTTAGCGCTGTTTGCTCACGTCTTTTCAATAACACCTTTCCGTTTTCCTAATCACTCTTTCGAGTAATATATTTTTCGACGAACAGTCAGAGACTGGAACAACCTTAGCAGCTACATCGTTTAAAGCAGACTCCGTGTCAGCATTTTCACCCCTGCCTGATGGCTGAAACATATTTGGTAGTTTTTTTTTTCATAGTGACTGCCTCTATGATCTTTTTTTTTTCTGTAACCTCGGCATGTACATATATTTTGAGTGTCATTATGTTGTATTTTCTTTCATGTATTGTATCCCACCCTGCTGAAACAACGTTAGGGGTTGCAGTCCTAATCAATTAAAAATAAATAAAACAAAATAAACAGGCATTGAAAATCAGTTCTGCGGAATCCCGCAAGGTGGGAATCCCGCGGAAAGGCGTTGGTCCCGGGTTCGAACCCCGGACCAGGACGAATTTTTCGGCGACTAAGAGGCTTTGTTTCTGAGAAATCTGTATGGATTCCCTTGTGGCTTCGTGCTACAAATGGGTGGCTGTCTATTTTCCTTTTCTTAAAATAGACGGGTCTGCCTATGCATTTCCGTGATGAAAAATGTAAGCCGTTAAAAACGCCCAGACACAATAACTACGACGTTATATCGGCGTGTGATCACGTGGTATATAGCCGGTGTGAGAGCTGCTAGTTATGCAGCGTCATTATAGAATGAAGGAAAGGAAATTATTATTATGGGCTCGTTTTTCTTTGTTAGAGACAATAATAATGAGAACTAACAGACAATAACGCCAAGGAAAGTAAGGGGGTGTTATCTGTAGTATTTGGAATATAAATGTGAAGAAAGTAAAGTGGACGAAAAGATAAGTTGCCACCGGCAGGGACTTTCCTTGGCGTTAGTCCTCAATATTATTGTGTCTAACGTCATTATAGGTACTTTTGAGACTTTCTTTTGCAGCGTCCTGAATTACATAACTTGTGTTCGAACCAAATTTGAATGTTGTATGCACGGCATTTCAACTTACTAGTGTCACCTTTAGAACCTACTCTGGGGCCTGAGAGACCGCTGAAGACTTTGACAATTGCTCACAGTAAAGAGCACCCGAGAGTTTGCAGAGTAATTAAATTCTTCGGCTTTTTGCATATCATAGATGCAGAGTGGGTTCATAACGATGCGATTGTGCGGGTCTTCGAGTTAAGCGTGACCAACCGAGGTTTTTGAAAGGACGCAGAGAGCACCGTTTACGAGCTTCCTTACCTCACGCTGGGACATCGCTCTCAGCAGCGCAAAGCCTAAGCCGCTGCCTTAGCGGCAGACCCATAATGTTTAGGTTCGTTCCATGCGTGTTCTGACTCAGCAACTTTACTTCACTTTGACTTTCCGTACTGGAGAAAAGTAGCAAGTTTTTCACACCATTTCCTATGGAGTCCTAGTTACAAAGGATAAAAAATCCGGCAGATCCCAGGCACTGTGGGAATCGATGTAATGCGAAGCAGCCAGCAAAGAGCTGCATACATCGCTTTGTTTATTTTAGAGCCAAATGAAATCATTCATGCCATGGCATCTAGTTCACCATATATCGCATGTATGCCATGCACGCGTGCATGCAAAATGTGGTATATACCATGCTAATGAAACGTATATTCTGGTATATACAATGCATGACCGGTAATTTATGTTCATCACGCACTCCTGTCATGCCATACCAACTTTGGTATATATCCAGTTATCTAAACGGCCGAAAGCGCACCATAATAGTGTCATGTAAATCGTACCGTACATGACATGCATAACATAATTTGCATGTTAGGACCTGTCATTTATGTTCGTCATACGGTCACATCGCACAATACCAATTTTGATGTATATCAAACGAGCGAAATGGCCGCGAGTCCACCATGAGCGTGGCATGCAAATCATGCCATACATGGCATGCATGTCATGGTTTTCATGTTACCAGCTGTCACTTATGTTCGTCATACATTCGCGTCACGCAATACTAAATTTGGCGCATATCAAGCTAGCGAAACGGCCGCAACCGGACAATGAGCGTGACATGCAAATCATGTCGTAACAGATATGCATATCATAATTTTCAAGTTACTCCTGTCATGTATGTTTGTCATACAGTCACGTTGCGCAATACCAATTTTGTTGTATATCAAGCGAGCGAAACGGCCGCGAGCGCACCATGAGCGTGGCATGTAAATCATGTCGTACATGACTTGCCTGTCACGATTTTCATGTTAGCACCTCTGATTTACGTTCGTTATACAGGCGCGTCGCGCAATACCAATTTTGGCGTATATCAAGCTAGTGAAATGGCCGCGAATGCATCATGAGCGTGGCATGTAAATCATTACATGCATGTCATGGTTTTCATGTTACCACCTGTTATTCATGTTCTTGATACAGTCACATCGCGCAAGACCAATTTTGGTGTATATCAATCTAGCGAAACGACCGCGAGCGCACCATGAGCGTGCCATGTAAATCATGTACATGATACGCATGTCATGGTTTTCATGTTACCACGTGTCAGTTCTGTTCTTCATATGGAAATGTCTCGTCATACCAGTTTTCGTATATATCCATTCATTTAAACGGCCGCGAGCGGCCCGAGACCATGTCATGTAAATCATGCCGCACATGATATGCGTGTCATGATTTGCACGTTAGGACCTGTCATTATGTTCGCCATGAACCCTTGTCACGTCATACCAGTTCTGGTATATATGAAATTAACGGAATGGCCGCAAGAGCCCCAAGGCCGTGGAATGCAAATCATGCTGTTCATGACATGCATGTCATGATTTTCATGTTATGACCTGTAATTTATGTTCGTAATACGGTCATGTTATTCCTTACCAATTTCGGTATACATCCGATTAACGAAACGGCCAGGACAGCACAAAGTCGTAGGCGGCTAGATAGATAGATAGATAGATAGATAGATAGATAGATAGATAGATAGATAGATAGATAGATAGATAGATAGATAGATAGATAGATACGCTCAAAGTCGCAGAAATTCGCTAAGAAATACTTCGCATTTAAAGGGACACTAAAGAGCAAAACGATTTCTCTCGCATTAGTAAAGTAGTCTTCCACAATACCAAAAACGCCACGCTTGCTGCGAAAAGACGCTTAATAAGCGAGAAAACGCGCAAAAAGAAAAATACAGGTGGCGACGCCACCTTGGAATTCCCGCACCATTTGCCATGACGTCACATATTTTTGACGGCGCCTGCTTGGGCCTACGTAGTTCCTAATCGGTTAAATCGAAGTACATTTTCCTCTGAGGGGGCCAGGGACTTGACATAACGAGTTTGTGGAAATTTCGTCGAGCCAGTGGCGCCAAAATACTTTAAATGCTCTTCGAAGTCTTTTACGTCACGAATTGCAAAGCTCGGCGCGAAATTTAAAAATGAAATTTTGAACTTCATTTTCTCCTCTAATAATAAACCTATTGTGGTGAAATAAACTACACAAGAGTTCTCCGAGCAGACTTTATCAATCTAAACCAATTGTTTCTCTTTAGTGTCCCGTTAAAACCAGCGGAAAACACAGGACACAGCGAACAGAAGTCGACGGGACAGGCTGGCACTTTAAACAGAAAACCTCGTTTGGAAGGCTTATTTAAACCCAGCGGCAACCACTCCGCGCATGTGTGAGCAACCATGCTTCGCCTAAATGGAAAAATAATCGAAAAAACTTAGCTAGAAATAATGGCGTTCAGAAATACCATCTCTTTGCCAGATAGATGCATTGACGTGTCACTGACACAGTCATTGCCCCGTTTCTTTATGCAAAATGCGTCTAAACTTTCCCTTTCGTTCTTTGTCCCGCCCCTGCCCAAAACACTAGTGCTTTCAAAAGCGTGCACCCGCACTGCCTGCAGTGGCTCGGCAGATGAGCACCGTCACTCATGGGAAGGGAGGCCCTGTGTTCCCTGAGATGATCGTTAATACAGCGGCCAGATTGGCCGATGTATGCTTCGCCGCACGATAAAAGGATGTGATAGATGACACGTGTGGTGCAAGGCACAGACTTCGAAGCATGGTTTGTGCACATGTAGCCCTTCTCTGCGCATGCCGGTTGATGCGGCTGCATAGGCCGCTCAACTTGCGTGGGCCCGAGAGCACCAGTCGAGTGTGGAGCAACAAGCGAGTCGGCTGAAGTCGGCTGGGTATCCAGAAGATGTGACGCGAGCGGTAGCCGAGAAGTTGCTCAAAGAGCAGAGAAGGTCGCGCAGGGCAGGTGCAGCTACTGCCTCTGACTTTTCGAGCGACAAAAGAAAATTTGTGGTCATGCCATATGTGCACAAGCGGTCGCACAGTATCAAGAAGGCGGCCAATAAACATGGCATGCGCCTGGTGTTCTCGGCCCCGCAAAAGTTCAATGCAGCCGCATCAACCGACATGCGCAGAGAGGGGCCACATGTGGCACAAACCATGCTTCGAAGTCTGTGCCTTGCACCACATGCGTCATCCATCACATCCCTTTATCGTGCGGCGAAGCATACATCGGCCAATCTGGCCGCTGTATTAACGATCGTCCCAGGGAACACAGGGCCTCCCTTCCCATGAGTGATGGTGCTCACCTGCCGAGCCACTGTAGGCAGTGCGGGTGCACGCTTTTGAAAGCACTAGTGTTTTGGGCAGGGGCGGGACAAAGAACGAAAGGGAAAGTTTAGACGCATTTTGCATAAAGAAACGGGGCAATGACTGTGTCAGTGACACGTCAGTGCATCTATCTGGCAAAGAGATGGTATTTCTGAACGCCATTATTTCTAGCTAAGTTTTTTCGATTATTTTTCCTTTTAGGCGAAGCCTGGTTGCTCACACATGCGCGGAGTGGTTGCCGCTGGGTTTAAATAAGCCTTCCAAACGAGGTTTTCTGTTCAGGTGTAAGTGCCAGCCTGTCCCGTCGACTTCTTTTCACTCTGTCCTGTGTTTTCCGCTGGTTTTTATCCTTTGTGACTATGTACCAACTAGCCCAGTCGAACGCCTTGGTATCGCAATCCTAGTTGCGGTAGCTTGGGCATCGGATATATGTGACACCGGCCGCCATGTCAAGCATACCCTGCCTTTTGCACCAGCGCCTGCGAAGGCGCTAGTGCAAAAGCCGTAAGCATTTCTGCTCGCAGACCTACCAGGGTTGTGCACTGAGCGTCACGTGCTGTGACGGCCGGCATCGAATCGGAGACAAAATGCCGAGACCATTACCGCGCATGATGCGAATAGAAGTGGGCAAGTGAGAACTGTGTTGGTCAATGAATGACGTCTTGCGCAGCGTTCAACCGGCACCAATAATCCTCGAATGGACCCAGTTGCCATGGCAGCAATGACCAGCGGCGCATCTGGTTTCCAACAGCGCCCACTGAGAATCAAGAGCAATTCGGAAATAACATCGCAGCCAGTTGTGCGCTTTTGGGCCCCGATACCAGCGGTCTCGAACACGCGGCTTCACACGGAATAAAGTTTTGCGAATTTCAAAAATAGCACTCGTATTGCTTTCTCGCCCATTGCGATTATTAGCGTTTTGTTTGGACAAGCTACAGAGACGCGACTGGTCTTTCCTTTTTCGCCCCATGCGGTCTCTCTGATTTGAAACATGGAACGAAAACTTAATATCTTAGAATTGGCCTCCAGATTTTAGTTACTGTGGAAATCAGTATCGATATGTTTTTCGAAACCTGACGTCAAATCCCCTTCAGAAATGGCCCCTATACACCCATATATGGGATATGGAAAATGCGTTCTTTCAAATGGCAATGTTAGGTCCACCCATTCTACGCTTTCGTCGCACAATATTGGCTCTGTTAATGACGCGCTCGACATGACGCCTGTCCGAGCAAGGCTCAAACTCTGGCGCGGCTTTGTAGTAGAAGTCGCCGTCTATGCTTTTCATGGGGACACGTGCGGTTTTGTGCCACGCGCCGCGTCTTTCAAGGTCAGCTTCTGATCAAGCACGCTTTAAAGGCCTTAAGAAATAGCGGATATTGCACATACGATGGGATTCGGCTAATGACGAAACTTTCTTTCGTGCTTATTGATCATCCGTTGAAATTTCATGCGAGAGTTAAGTGGCAGGAGTGCAAAAGTGCGCTCTGGCCAGCCCCATCGCCCCAGACCGCTAACCTTGGAATACAATATGCTCTGCACATTCTGGGAGCATGCGTACACAAGTATCAAGCCGCAGAAATGAGCCATGCATGTTTGAAGCTTGGATGCCGCCAGCAGAAAAAAAGGAAAGCTTGGCACTCTTTATCTTTCCGGGATCCTACCCAAGGCCATTCTAAGGAATCGGCCGTTCACGTGTGTATTTCCATGCACCGAGGGCTCAACCTTTCTAGTCGGGTACAAAAGCCGTCGCACCGACTAGAGTTGGTCGACCTAGACTTTACATGACGAATGAAAACAATAAATGCCAAACGCCGAAAATGTAGGTAGAGATGGCTTGCCTATATAAAACATTTCTGCGCGCAATGATTGCAGTGAGGATACTTAGGTGCAGTTCGTCGGTGTCGCTGCATAATAAACAAGGGCAGAGGCCCGGGCGAGCGCTCTGCTTGCGTGTGTCTTTCTGCCAGCAAGCAGCAGCGCGAAAGCACAAGTGTTCACAATAAACCACGGCACTCCAAACGCGCATCTCCTCGTAGGCTGTCTTAGGCATTTAAATGTCGCCGGATCAAGCGCATGTTTTACCTCAAAATGCACACTCAGAAAAGGGAAGGTTAACTTGAACGTTGGCGCTGCCATTAGTATCTAAACTCGTGACTGTATACTGATAATGTTTCAGTGATGGAGATGACGTGTGCACTTGTGAAAATAGTGGATTCACTAAAGATGCATCAGTCGACACGAACAGCTCGCAGTGGTTCTTTCAAGACATTCCACCGAAGATATGGTCTTGCCATGAGACTTTGCTGTACCGTCTTATTCACGCAAATGAGCGACTGCGCAGTGAGCATACTACAGAATTATGCATAATGTTGGATGTGGCCGGAACGTGTTTTTTCATTGACTTTAACACGCTACCGGCTATGACGCTGTTGGCAACTAATGCGCTGTTGGCAACTAATTCACGCAGACTACACCGAGAAGTGCCGAGTGGGAGGCCATTCACTGCCGCCGTATCGCGAACGCGTCTCGTCGCCCATTTGACGCCCTAGAACATGTGGTGGCACTGTTTTCTACTAACTATAGCGTACAGAGAGGTCACTGGAGAGGTTTAGTATAGCTCAAGTGGCACGAAACTGTGCGCGAGCAGCGGATGAGTACGCAGGCTCATCTTAATAGTACGCATGTGCTGTGCGTCTGCGAAATAGTTTTGGAATTCAACGTGAAATTTCCACGCTCGCTTAGTGTTGAAATCATGGATATGCATTGGAGGGAGAGCGTAACCTTCGACTTTTTCAAGTATCCTTCTTGTCTGGGGAACGTTGCAAGCAGAACAATCCCTCCGTCATATGAATCGGTAAAACACGAAAGTGAAACGTGTCTACACACAAGTAGTGCTTATTATGTAGTGATATATGAGAGCTTGTACAATGTCTATTCGTGCTTGGCAGCTATAGCACCGATTGGCGTGAATGCACCCATGTTGACGCCTAGTTCGTAGAGGTTCTTAGCTTGAGCCGCAAAGCAAACGCGTGCGTCCTGCTTGCCTCTGTCTCGCTCCACCAAGGCACGGCATTCGCCCGTCAAAATCGTGTCCTTTCTGCAACACGTATTGCAGCAGTTTTGTTAGTCGTTGCTCTCGCAGTCCAACTAGTCGGCGGCGGAAAAATCCCGTTGGTGCATGTGGAATCTGCACTACTCCAATGAGCCGGCGCACACTTACACGAAGCGAAAGGCAAAGAACGAAACTGCGTCTAGGGTGCCTCGGTGACAGCGCGGCCAGTGTCCCTCGCTGGTATCGAGACGCTTTAACCATGACCTTCGATGTCACGCGCAATCTCGGAGTAAGCGCTAGTAAGTGTCGATCGTGATGCATTACTTCTTTTCACCTCTTACAGACGGCGGCACCGCCCCCGCTCCGCCCCACCTATCTACACCGCCAACACAGAGCACCGTGCGAGAGAGAATGTGTGAAAGGTATAAGGCGCGTTCGTGAGGTACCCAGCATCTGTCGGGCTAGCTTAGTTGGTTTAGCGTCGAGCGCTTACCGTCGCGGCCGCAGCATCGTGGGTTCGATTCCCAGCGGCGGATCTTTTTCTTCGTTTTTTTTCTTTCTCACCCGTTGGCGTGCATTTTATGAACGTCACATCCGGTAACGGAAGTACTTGGTGGACCCCGGCATAAAACACTTTTGTGTTAAAAAAAGACGCGGATAAAGGTAATATATTATTAGGTTGGGATGTCACTTGGTGCTTGTTAGGTTAAGTTGTATTTCGTAAGCTGTTTCAGCTAGGAGGCGTGAGCGCTGTTTGCATTTGTACGAATATCGTGGTGGCCTACGCTATTCTATCAGGCAATTTCACTACCCAACTAAGAGTTACACCACGGGAATTGACGTCACACCATGGGAATTGCGTAACGAGTCGGTGGTCGTAAGACGTCAATCTATTACGAAGGGCTGCTTCATCATCAGCGACAGTGCATTTACTGAAGCTTTGATGAGGCGATAAAATGATGAGACACCGGATGGCTTCGAGTTATCTTAGGCGAATGGATAAGGAGCCCTGTGAGTTATTTCCAAATGTGATGAAAATATGAGTCGATGTTGTCATGATCGAAGGCATGGAACGCACAATAATTTATTTATAAAAAAACTAAAGTGCGAAACATTGATCGAACTTTCAGCGAAATGACTGCGGAGTCTTGCACTGGTGTTCTTCTCTGACACTGACAACTTCGCTCGTGTGTTTCGCGAGCTACTCTACGGGACGCAATACTACCAAGGTGCTTTGATTTATTTTTGCACAGAGCGACGACCCGAAGAATGAGCAGCGCGCAATGCATTGCGATTCGTGATGTGTAGGCCGTTGGTTGTACGACAGCTGCCGGCCGTTGAAAGGCACAGTACGTCACTGCACAGACAAGACACGGGAGCGTAAGGAGGACGGCTGAGAAGATCTGCTACGGATGTCTGCCTTGACGGTCCTTTTTCTTCTGGGAGAGCAAGGGTTCGTGATAAATATTAGCGTCACTCAGGAAGGCACATCACGTCTCTGAGGCTCGCTCCCTCAGGGTTCGAGTAAAAGCCAGACTTTAGACGCGCAAAGCGAAGAACGATGTCTTTCGGCGTAGCTCGTAAATTGTTTACGACGATGGCGTTCCCGCTTGCTCTCTTCCGTCCACATTTGTTATTCATGGACATGCATACGAAGCGCTCGCCGAAGACGACCGAGTCGACGTAAGAGCATGATCGAAGCGCCTGCACCTGTCGATATGCACGGCCGTTACTTCGGAAGGTAAGCGAAGCGTTTGACACCGCGTGTAGTTCGCATTTACGGCACGACGAGCATGAACGACAGCACGTTGAACGCAAACGGAATCGAACACAATCTCGCTTCGCATCTTAATGATAGCGTTGGCCAATTTCTACACCTCCGCGGCACTTTCTTGTCCCTAAATGCAAGGAAACACTGTGCTGCCAGTGTATCTACCTCCCGCTGTACACTATGTTCCTTAGTGGAGACAAAACGTAAATCAGTTGCATAACGTTAAGCGCAGTACTGAATTGACGAGGACGGGACAGGGAGTGACACACACACTCCCGTCCTCGTAAATTCAGTACTGCGCTTAACGCTATGCACCATCAAGGCCAAAGATCCACCCTTGGTAAATCAGTTATCGCGAAAGCTGGTATGACTAAAAGTAACGAGATGCCTTCTACGGTGTCGTGGCCTGGTCAAGCTGTGGCAGAGTACACTGATCGGTCTCCGATGTCACTAGCTTTGTTTGTGCGGAATACTCCTGCGGTCTACGCCCTATTCTTGACTAAAGCCGGATGGTTGTGTTCAAGAGATGCGGTTTTTCATAGCAATAAAAAGATGCTGTAAAGCACAGGGAACACCCCGTGTATACACGAGCTTCGTCTCATTCCGGTATTCGCCTTGTGAACTGCGGACAACGGAGACTGATTTTATTTTCCTGCACTGTTGATCCCTCTTTGGTTAAGACTGCGATGCCGAGCTACAAAGTGTTAGTTAAAGAGAGAGATGAACGCCCATCGCGCTAGTTTAACAGGTGGGGCAACGTGCCAAATTTCCTCCTTTTAGAAAATGAAAATACCGGGGTCACCTGTTGCTTTTATTGTGAGAATAAAACCGCTTTAACAGCATTTCACCACGTGGACGCTAAACGTACTGTACAAGACAATACCTCGGTCCTCCCCTATTCAGGGTCCTTGCGTCACCCAAGCTGGTGGCGACGGCAAGCCTCATGTCGGCTCTCTCCGTTACGCCGCAGGTTACTTGCTTTACGAATAACGTATTTACTGACGTCACACTACATTTTCCCAATACCATCAGCGCCCTTAAGAAAGCTACAACACATAAAGTTGCTCACATAACCATCTGAAATTCCAAGTGCCAATCGGAATCGAAAAGCTACGTGCAATGGCGAAATACAAGTGCGTTTATTAACACTTTACTGTAGCGGATATGTTGTGACACAGAGAAAGGGAGAGAGAAAAAAAGGTACAGAATATATATGCAAGGAGGCGAACCAGGCTTAGTGACTGAATTCAGGCGCCTTCTTAACTGTGCACAATATTTTTTTTCTGCAGCGTCTCTTTCATTGCCCCTTTCACCGGCGCAGGATAGCGAGCCGGTCTAAGAACTGGCTTGTCTTGCCGTCTATTTCTTTCTTCTCCTGGGAAGTTTTGTTGCCTCATCTTCACAATCACAAAAGAACGCTCTCACAGCGGATTAGAAAGTTTTACTTCTTCAGCGTATGCCGGTCACAAATGGTACTTGCTGCTGGCCAGCCTTGTTAGAAGTGTGAGGCTCGAGCTGCGGAACTACTGCCGCCGCCGTGCCCATTTTCTTGAAGAAACCGCATCATTCAAACAAGTTTGCATTGCACAGATAACGCAAGGTTCACATGAGGTTGCGCCGTAATGGGGCAGGCATATTAACAGTTTCGGGTCATCACATGCATGTGCTGCAGCTGCCATTGCTTAAAAGTGAGCTGGAACAGCGTTCGGGCGTTCAGGTTTCTTTTAACGCGAAATAATAATTAGCGCAGCAATTTCCTCGTCGCGATTTCTGAATGTCGTCCTGATCTGCCTTGTTTACTCATGATCCGAATAACAGCGCGAAAACCACAGGACACACAGGAAGCTTTCCGCACTTGCGTACTCGCGTAATAGCAGTACTCGCTAGCACGGCTAGTGATTGCTCCTGCTGGCTAAATTAGGGCTAATGCTGGTTAACGTAGCCTAATAATGGCTAAAATTATTATTAGCAAATGCCAGCTGATGTTACCATAAACTGACCCAACGAACGGTAAGTGTTGGCTAATATCGGTCACCCGCTGTTATAAGAGCAGCATTCTGTTCCGACAATATTAATCCAACGATGCTGTCGCATGCATACGTGGGCAAGTGCTGGAGTTGGTCCCGCCTGTATTTTCTCTTTCGCGCCTCCATGTAGGCTGTCATAAGCTGCAGGGTGAAACTCCTGTTAAAACGCGCAAGCATTAATGTAAAAATTAAGCATGGCTTACTACAGGTTGACTGCCTGCGCTAAGTTGTTCAGAGCTTTACCTGCGATACCTGCCTCATAGGCGAAAGCGGCAAGTGTTTGAACGATCGGGTGCATCATAACACAGTGTGTAATGGCAAGGAGGACGCTATGAGTGCTTATTCGCAATGTCGTCGGCCAGTGTGTACTGGCACACTTGAAGGGCACACTTGAAGGGGCATGCCTTCCTTAGGAGGAATACGCCCCTAAAACGTCCATTCCTATAAATACTTGTTTCAGAAAAGCGCGTGCGTGGCGCACGTAGTTCTGATTGTCTTGCTATATTTAATTTATTTATTTCTTGTTTTCTAGTTTTCTCGGACCTTCGGTGATGTTTCTCGGTGACGTACGTAAGTGAAAATAAGCCGCACCAGTTGGAGCTTAGCGCTCATGCTTTTGTCTTTTGGCGTTCGTGCTTCCCACACTGAGGTTGGTATAGTACGGCGTAACCACATGGCGCTTTATTATTGACGATTTTCTTACATCCTTCTCAAAAAGGCCAAGAAAGCAGCCCGCCAGCTCTTTAATATCTAATCGTGACTCTTTCTGTGCTCACCACTCAACATTTTCTTGACTTCAACATGGGCGGATTACGCGAAGATATTCTTTTTGCCGTATACTGCCCAAGAACTTCTCGGCGACTTCCAAGATACGCTATCCTACTACCAGTTCTTCACCAACTCAAAGATTGGTCGCGATGCTTACGGAGAAGCAGAGCGATTATTCCACTTGATGCACATGCATCACAAGCGAAGGCGTCTCAAGGAACACTGTCTGAATGCAACTAATATTTCCCACCGAAGGCGGGTGCATTTCGATGGGCTCAAGGCGTATCTTTGGTGGCACATTCGCGATATTTGGAGAACACTTCTGTGAGATGGTAGACGAGAGTCTGGGGCTCAGTGTGCAGGTCTCATTCCTAGGCCTTCCACCCGATGCAGGTAAGAAGATTTCCACATGAATGTGTCTCTTTCTTTTGAAACGAACCGCGGAAATATTGAGACGTACACCTCGACACGTGTATTAGTAGAATTTATGCGAAATACAAGGAGCGCGTTCTGGCACATTCCTGAAGCTCACGCAAATGTGACATGCTCGCCCTTAAGTTATTTCCAAGTAATCTCATAGCGGGAAGGATATTAAAATGTTGCTCATGGGGATAATCGATTTACCTCATTTCGCTCTTTTATATGCGCACACGATGAGTTGTTGCGCATGCGTGCCTGTTCGGGCGTGAGTGAGCGCGGCGGTCGTTGTTCGCGCACCCATAGGGAAAGCGCAAAGGATGTTCATGCATTCTCTGAACAATGGACCGAACAATTGGGTGGTTGCTTCAAAAAGGAAAAAATATTCGGGCTGAGATTTTACCATACGTGTAAAGTCCAAGAAAACTATCGAAACATTCGCGCAACATATCGAAATGAAAATTCGACCCTGTGAAGGACGGTGGCATCGCCGCAGGTCTACCACCACCACAGGGTCCATCGCAAAGCCATTTGAGCATTGCATTCGGTACAACGCTCGAAGCTCGCCTATTGGCTCTTCGGTGCAAAAACCACCCGTGGGAGAAAGAGAATTAAACGCAGAACATTTCATTAACATAGATTTAAAATGTTGCACGAAGAAAACAGGCACGCGAGTGCAGAGTTGGTGTTTTTACGATAAATATAGCTGGTGCCCAAGCGGCGGTAAGCGCCGTCGACTTGTTCTAATCTGGGGTAGCTTCCTCGTTCTTTTCACCGCCACATCAGCCTCCCGGTGGGTTCGGCTCCGTCCCGGTGCAAATCATGGCGCATTCCTTAATGTGGGTATATAAGGCTTGAGTCTTGCGACGTGAACAACAACACTTGTGACGTGAGGTAGCAAAGACATGTCGGCTTGTGCGATCTCGTACGTCACGTCCGACATTTGGCGCAGTATCTTGTAAGGACCAAAGTAACGAGAAATGAGTTTTTCCGCTAAGCCGACACGACGAGAGCGCGTTCAGAGGAG
Source organism: Rhipicephalus sanguineus (assembly GCF_013339695.2). Lineage (NCBI taxonomy): Eukaryota > Metazoa > Arthropoda > Arachnida > Ixodida > Ixodidae > Rhipicephalus > Rhipicephalus sanguineus. The sequence goes on along the minus strand of NC_051176.1, from coordinate 9,316,705 downwards.
GACAAGGGAACCAGGCGAAAATGTGTTTCTCGGTGCCGATGATCGTAGCGTCGCTTTTGAGAAGCTTCCGACGCTGTGAGGCGATGACGAGCGACCTCTCGGGCCTGGGCGGCCAAGGCATCGCGGGCGATCATAAATCCGAGTGATGCCCATATATCCAGCAGTAGGAGCGCCGTGAAGTTCCTGGAGCACGGCCAGTCGCAGAAACGACTAGTAGCAGCTCAGGGCCACGGGACTGTACGCTGCGGCGGTATAAAATTCCATCACGCAAGGCGAACATCCGGAGAGAAGGGTCGGTGGGCGCGTAGCTTAGGCGGTCCATAAGGCTCCGAAGAACAGGCTCCTGTCGTTTCTCGTCACCGATGTGGAGAAAGCCGGATAGGGACAGAGTACAGATGTCCACGTCAGCATCGGTGTAGTCCGGTTGATCCACGGGATTGCGAGAAAGGCAGTCAGCATGCGTCTAGATTTGTGCACTATGGAGAAGTCATACTCTTGCAGACGCAATGCCCAACGTGCAAGTCCTCCAGTTGGGTCCTTCAAAGAAGAGAGCCAACAGAGTGCGTGGTGATCATTTACAACGCGGAAAGTACGACCAAGCAAGTACGGCCGAAATTTCGCGACAGCCCAAACGAGCGCGGGGCATTCTCGCTCAGTTATCGAGTAATTGCGTTCGGGCGTGGAGAGAAGGAGGCTCGCGTAGGCACGGTCGTGGCCCTGTTGATGCTGAGCGAGGACAGCGCCGATGCCATGACCACTCGCATCAGTGCGTACGTCAGTGGGCGCGGAAGGGTCCAAGTGCGAGAGAATCGGGGAACTCGTGAGCCGCTCAATAAGGGTAGAGAATGCTTGCTCTTGGTGTGGTCCCCAAAGTCTGGAACGAACTGGAGCCAACTTGCTCGTTCTTTTCACCGCAACGGCAGCCTCCCGGCTGGTTTAGCTCCGTCCCGGTGCAAATCATGGCGCATCACTTAATGTGGGTATATAAGGCTTCAGTCTGGCGACGTGAACAACACCGCTTGTGACGCACGCACGCACGAATGGGAAATAAGAAGGTCCAAGCCTGCAGAGCTCACGATGAGGCACATCTCTATTATAGACAGAAGGCCTACTATTGTAAATACAGTCAAAGCCATCAAGTTATGGTGAAGTTGTGACTAATAAAGAATGGTTAAAGGGACCGACAACTGGCCAGAACGTGGGATTAGATCCTGGCATAAATGAAAAGACCGGACCGATTCCAGCATCCTCTTCGCGTTGCGAGTAGGATTATATTTTTAAATCGTGTGTAAAAGTAACAAAAACCGGTATGTCGCACAGCCTGCGGAAGAGCCTTGAAGCTGGATTATGAAGTCGATCACTTTGCTGTACGTAGTCTGATGCTGTTATGAGTGCCATAATTAGTCCTCAAAGTTAGAATATGTATATTATTATCCAGCCCCACTCAATTATTGGCTGCTTGCGAGGTAAAAGTAGCTGCACGGCGAGAAGCGGCGCTGCCTTCGCGGCCGCCAGTGGACCATGTCGAGCCGCGGCGCATGCGCGCGAAGTGCACGCATGCGCAGTAACTCACCGCGCTCTAACTCGAACCGCTCTCGCACTCACTGTTGCAGCATATGTTGTCTCGTGTGTATAATGACTTTATATTCGCCACAGATGGAAAAATCCTGATTACAAATGTGTCGCGTTACCATTCCTTGATTAGGCACTCTGAAAGGTGAGCTTTCCGCTGCGCTGAAGAAAATAGATACCATGAAAATTGGTTGTCCGTCCCTTTAATGCGACTTGACAAGGAAAACCTGGAACGTAATAAAATTGCGATGACATGTGCTCACCGAAAGCGATCAGATTTAATGCGGTAGCAGACAGATCGCAAAAGCGGCTTTGCATATTTTTTCCTTTTCTTTTGCCATACAGGAGACAAAGCTTTTTCCGTTACGTAAAGTAAAACAATTGAAATATGCGGTGTTATTTTTCGCTTGTTTTGTTTCCCAGAGCAGTTAAAAGTCTACTTTCTGAATTGTCCCCGTAGCTTTAGGCGGAAGGCCTTGAATACGTGAAAAACGCTCGCGTGAGCTCGCCGACCTACCGGCCCATCAGGGCTTGGGTCTAGTGGCTTCACGTTCGACCCCTGACCGTTCCTATTTAGGACCAGAAAGAAAGGTCAAGCCGGGTCCAGATTCTCTGTCAAGGGTGGGCCCCCACGGTGGAATAACATTAACACGAATTTTGGTTGTGAGCGACTACTACACTCTCAGGGAAACTAAGATTGTGTTGCATGAAAATTAATTGGGTCAATACGAATGGGACCCGCCACGGCAGTTAAGATGCTCGACTGCTGACCCGCAGGTCGTGGGATCGAATCGGCCGGCCGCATTTTCGACGGAGGCGAAAATGCTAGAGGTCCGTGTACTTATATTTAGGCGCATGTTAAAGAAGCCCGGGTGGTCGAAATTTCCGGTGCCCTCCGCTACGACGTCTCCTAAATTAACCATGTCGTAGTTTTGAGACGTTCAACACGAGCAGTCATTATTATTATGTTAAATACGAATGCAACTGTCGCTGTAGATGAACGTGACTTAAAATAGTCCACAGACTTGAAAGAAAGCTTGCTGTCGGGTTAGTTATTACATGCACAGCGGGAAAGAAAGAAGGGGTAAAAGGAACGATGGAGTGTGATGATCGAGATATACCATTACTACGTAAAACAATGGCTTTCTTGAAATCTGGAATACATGGTGTCTGCCTCTGTAACCGCATCAAATTCACACTATGTTACAGAAGTAAATGGCAAATGGAATGCCTCATCCAGCGACGCAGGGGGCAGGGCGTGATCTATGACGGCGAGAAAGCCACATGTGGCTAAGAATAGGAAATAAAACCGTGAACTCTTGAGAGAAGAAAAAAAATGCCTCAAAGCTTGCACTCAGCTGCACAAAGCTCAATAGACAGCGAAGCTGCTGGTGCTTATTGTGTCTAAGATAACTTGGCTGGTTGAACTTGGCTTGAACTTGGCTGTAGCGAGGTTGTAGCAAGTTTTGTCTTTCCCTTATACTGGTCTTTGACAAGGACTGCGATGAGGGCAGCGTTGGCGCCGCCGGTAGAGGCGCGGGCTCGCTCCGCTTCTCGGTGGGCTGGATCTTACGGCAGGGAACGCACATGAGCAGCATTTTCCGCACGTTTGCGCTCCCTGTATTCGGCATCTTGTTGCCACCTCTGCTGTTCCGAATCCCTGGCCTTATACTGCGCGTGTTCTCGGCGGTGTCGTTGACGCATAGCGGCAAGCCTCGTTTCTAGGATCGCGGCTTCTTCCTCGGGAGAGCGATTTATCTTCGGGCGACCCATGGTTGCGTATGGCTATGCGCGAGTCGCTTCGCAGCCATTTTTGGGCTAACTGTTGCCGTCTTCATTTTTAGTGGACCAGTAGTGGGATTCACCCAATTTTTTTGGCACATACTTGTTTATGATGATGATAGTTTCGTGATACGAGAAACAGCGTCGCTGTTGAAAAACTATGCACTTTGCGGGAAGCACGCCCACCGGCTATCTCGAGATCGCGCCACGTGCTGCGCAGAGGCGGTGCGCGGGTTAAAAGGCGCGCTGCGCGGGTGAGAGGTGCCTTGGCTGCCAGGAAGGACGGATGCTGCCACCCGCGCTGGCCGGTCGCTGCTGCCGGAGATCATGGTCACCGCCTCGCTGTCTCGTGTCCCTGGACCGACCCCGCCGTATGCATCGTAGCGTTAAATAAATTATTGTTGTTTGGTGTGAGTTGAAGCCTCCGTCGTCCTTGCTTTAACTACGGACGGGACGCAGCAAGCCCAGTACCCCCCACTTCCATCCTGATGCTCCACTATTGTGTGTGTGTGGGGGGGGGGGGAGGGTGGTATAAGCTTCTCATTTTCAGCATGGTAACAATCCCATTGAATAAAAAAACTGCAAGAAAAATTGTGAGACGACCGCACTGTGCTTAAAAATGTCAAGAAATTTTAATTAACATCTTTCTTCGAACAATATATGCATAGAGAAGAAAAAGTAGAATTGCGTGTGCTAACCCTTATTTTTTAGCTCAAAAATGACCCACTGTTACGCGCGATGAAATGGCTCTCAACCCGTAGATCGACCAGACATTTTTTAGAGCAAAAGCTCTACTGCATCATATCTCCGAAGGTCATTCATCGCGTCGCAATGACCTTGAGCCGCCAGAGCGCAAGTGCGCCGGCGTGAGGTCACGCTACGTGATCCGCTGCGGTACCACGTGACAAGGCGATGATTTACCAGTTGCTTCGCTGGCGCTAGGTTGCGGTCCCTCAGTTGCCTAGACAGCCGCCTGTTCTGCTCACGCCACCGCCCAAGTGAAGAGTGCTCACGCCGCCGGTGCACAATAACCGCTTTTCTTTTCTTTTAATCCGAACGTGGAATGCGGACATAAAATATATCAATTCGCCAGGATGTGTCCATTTATTACACTCTTAATTCCGGCCGTCGCTGATTGGCAGTAGCTCGGCGAGCAGCGTTCCCTCTGTTTCCGCGGTTCTTCTTCTGCAACGTCATCTTGATGTCAAGAAGCTTTCACAATTCTTGACACAAACGAGAGGGACGCAGTGCGCTTCAACGCAACGAACGCAGCTCTTGGGCGCACACCTAGGAGGCCGTGCATGAACTGTGATCCGTGATTCTCACCGGTAAGCTTTCCGTTGCGCTAAGGAAAACAGGTCCAATAAAAATTGGTTGTCGGTCCATTTAGAGGGCGATGTCACAACGCAAAAGATGTCACGGCGTCGGGACGTCCGCGAAGGCGGCACTTGGCGTGTGAGACTGAACTCTTTATTTGGCCAAACTTGTGGCCGGGAAACGGAAAGTCAAAACTACAGCAATACACACTGTAGGCTGATAGCGGCCAAAAGAGCGTCGGCCGTCGATAAAACTGATCATCGCTAGGACGCGCCGTCTTTCATACATCACGCATCGAACGTTCCAACCATGTCACTGGTGGTCTTGCGCGCAATCTTAACAAACTGATCTACTGCAATCGCGAAGCTTCTCAAACACTGCGGGGCGGTCTGCGTCGAGCGTTGCTACCCGTCTTTGCCGGTCAAACCCGAGTACATCAAACATAGGCAGTCGCGGCAATGCCCCCCTCTGAAAAAGTATCACCCCGATGCTTAAAACAGAAGATGGAATTCAAAACATGCAAGCACCATGAAAGAACATTAATCGAGCAAACCTAGAGTCCTCAGGCTCCTCAACGCGCATAGAATGGCCTAAAGCGCACGAGATGAACGACTTCAGGTCGTGCGCTTTACCGCTGAGAGTCGTAATGCCGTCCGGAACACCCTCGTCGTCCAGAGCTCCGAGATGTCGAAGCTAGTGATGCAGAACTATCGGTAAATTGACTATCAATAGTATCGATAGTTTCTGTGAAACTATCGATGGTGTAAACAAACTATCGATGGTACTACTATCGAAAAACTATTGATAGTTCAATTGGTAGTACCATCGGTAATATTACCAGCGATATTACTACCAGGCGGGTTTAATGCTTTGCTTTTATATACGCGAGTTTCAGGTACAGACTGTTAGCAGCTTTTGACGCAGACCGCGCGATTGTTTGAGATCATTTCGCTAAGATTACGCACCATTGACGTTTATTGGAGAGCTTACGCGAGCACCTGCGATAGCGCTGGAAGGTTCGATGACTGATGTATAAAAGACGAAGCGTTCCACCGATTATCAGATTACTGGACGGCCGGCAACTGTTCTCGCCGCAGTCAGAGCGCAGCGTGTATCACTTGTATTTTGAGTTAAGTTCGACCAAATAAAGAGCTTCGTATTTCACAGTCTTGCTGCAGCATTCTTCACCGTCACAACCACGTGACAAACTATCCATAGTGGTGCGAATAATAATGCTGTTGCGGGCTGGCCAAATTGCCCAAAATATTCACGATAGCCTACTATCGCGTCGCTTACCTTATGAGCAAATTTTTCGCGAGAGAAATTATTTCCGCTGTGAAAATGGCGGCACATCTCGATCAATAAATTCGTATTCAAAAGCAACCACTTACAACTTACAATTACCAACTTAGTTCTTGATAATTTTTAATTTCGAATCATTTCTTAGCGAACCTCAGGCACTTTGGGCGTTTCTATCTACGTATCTACCTATCTATCTATCTATCTAGCCGCTTACGTCTGGGCGCTCTCCTAGTCGCCTCCTGTACTTCTAATATACCAAAATTGGCATAGCAGGGGATCAGTGTATGGTGAACGCGATTCACTGGTCATGGCATGAATAACGCAAAATACTTCTCGCGTACGTCATGAAACCCTTTCTCTCAGTCACGTGTGGCACATACCCGCATACGAGAGTTTATGTTAGGCGAGTGTGTGCCACTGGTGATACAAAGCCTCAACCGAGACAGTAAACGCGAACACACACATAGACACGCAAGGAAAGTGATACTAATAATTGTAGGGGCTTCAATTTTGACCATCTGGTATTCTTTACCGTGCACCGAGATCGTACAGTACACGGGCATCTAGAATTTTGCATCCATCGAAATGCGACCGCCGCAGCCGGGATCGAACCCGCGACCTTCGGGTCAGCAGCCGAGCACCGTAACCGCTACACCACCATGGCGGACACAACAAGGAAAGTGAGGAAGCTGAAGACAGAACACCCCTGGAAGACGCTCAACTACCATGCGCTCGTTCACGTGGTCCGCAACGTGGACCACGTCGATTACGCAATAACCGGGGTAATGCTTCCTACAATAAATCTGCCGAGAGAACCAGGCCTCTCATCATTACCGGTGACTTCAACATTTAGAATAACAGAGAGCTGAGCTGGTTGGTACGTATTCATTCTAAAAAGAGACAGGGCCTGCAAACACGGACACAAGAAAGAGATCAGGATACCACAAACGCCGACTGACAACTGAAGAGACGCACAACGGCTGAAAAGAAAGAAGGCACGAAAACTTATCTGCGCATGACCATGCCACCGGCGAACCTATCAATCCGGCACGCGTGGCGGTCTAGGTGGAAGATAACTGTTAAGGCATTTGATTTCATCTTTATGCAAGTTATACGACGGTTGGCTCACGCATGCGCTACCACTATTCTCGATATGCCATGCTTCAATCATCAGGCGCGTTTCTTCATTTCTATGAAGAAACCAGAGATTGTTAGAACATAAGAGATCGCTAACAGGAGGCTCACGTTCTAATCTATCTTTACATTGTCGAGATTGTAAGTGCACGCCAAAATTCGATGAATGCGCAGTGTTGTACCGGCATAGAAATGAAGAAACGCGCCTGATGATTGAAGCATGGCATATCGAGAATAGTGGTAGCGCATGCGTGAGCCAATCGTCGATTAACTTGCATAAAGATGAAATCAAATGCCTTAACAGTTATCTTCCACGTAGACCGCCACGCGTGCCGGATTGATAGTTTCGCCTGTTGCATGGGCACGCGCAGATAAGTTTTCGTGCCTTCTTTCTTTTCAGCTGTTGTGCGTCTCTTCAGTTGTTAGTCGGTGTTTGTGGTGTCCTGACTTCTTTCTTGTGTCCGTGTTTGCACGCCCTGTCTCTTTTTAGAATGACTTCAACATTGATTGATCAAGACCCAACAACGTCTGGTCTTTATACTGTGTGAAAGACGGCTTGAATGTTGACAGGGCATCAAAAGACCTGGCACGTGCAGGACAGGAGCCTTCGTAGATCACTTCATCGTGAGAGGCATCCAGGATTTCCACCAGCTGTGCTATGCCCAAGGAGTATACATAGAATTTGCTGGAGTGGAGGGGGCGCTCGTCGAGTGAAGCCGGCCGCCGCCATCTTGCCAGACGCAGAAAGCGCCCTCCACGCCGTCGCGCGCTGCTGCTTGCGTGCGTTATTTGACGCTCTGGCCATGTAAACAACAACGATTTTGACGATGGTTGCCTCTTGTGTCGCTTATGGATGTGCAAACAGGCTGAAGAAAGCTTGTGGCTTCTGTCACATATAGGAGGTGACAAAAAAATGTGATAGAAGAAGAGGAAGACGTCAAGCGTAGCCTAACGTATAACCGCACGACGAGAAGAAGAGAAACACGAAGTCGAACATATAAAAGAGGAAGATGACGTGGGCAGAAGGGCCCTGGGTGTTCGATCGTGAGCGCGTGAGGCGGGCACGAGCGTCGCCGGCTTGTGCTCCGGGTGCTCCGGCTCCCTTTGTTCTACGGCATCGCACCGTAGTCACCGGCCGTTCAAGGACACGTCCTAGGAACTGGATGGTCATCGCGAACACCCGCAGTGGCCAGGGAGCGTCTTCGGCTTGTGTTCCAAGCGCTTCGTCTACGGCATCGCTCCGTAGGCCGCGCCTGAGCCAGCCCTGTTCCCGGGAAACGCTGAGCAGCGCAAGTCGACGTACAGGTCACTGAACCCTACACTTCCCAGCCTCAGCGACAACGCCAGATCGCATTCCACAACAGTTAAAGCCTGCGGCATCTACTCGGACGCCGACTTCAACACCTATGCTCTCGCAATGCCTCGCCTCATCGTGTATCGGCACAGTACACCGTGAGTTGTTTGAGCGAAGAACACTTCTTACTGTATAGATGCTTGTTTCCTTCATTTGTTATTTTTGTGATGTTTGTGATGTATGTTTGTAGTGGTTTGGGGTAACAATGTGTGGTTTTCTTTTTGTGTGTAAATAAAATAGGTGTGTGTAACGCTCTCGCTTCGTCCGTTCTTTCTGGCCGACTGTTGTCCGGAGATCCGTGACAGCTTCACATTCTACCCGTAAGTACGCGAAAACGTCTTCGATTGAGCCTTTCCGCATGCGTTACTGGGGCGTGCTCATTGACACAGTATGAGCAGGTATGAGCGTGCAATAAATAATAGCCGTGATATTTTTGACAGGTTTCTTAAGGATCCCACAGTGCGGAGCCTGTGGGAGAGGGCCGTTCAACGTGGAATGCGAAAGACGAAGACCACCTATATGCTCCGTGCACTTCACGCCGGATTGCTTTGAGTGCTTGCCAGAAGCCGTTCTTTTTTTAAACAGGAAGGTGTTTTATGCTGGGGTCCACCAAGTACTTCCGTCACGGTTATGACGTTGATAAAATGGACGCCAACGGGAGAGAAAGAAAAAAACTAAGAAAAAGACCCGCAGCTGGGAATCGAACCCACGACCTTGCAGCCGCGACGGTAAGCGCCCGACGCTCAACCGTCTAAGCCAACTTGGCAGATGACGGACACGCCACGAACGCGCCTTATATTTTTCACACATCCTCTTTCGCACGGTGCTCTCTGTCGCGGGGTGGTGCCGCCGTCTGTGAGATGTGAAAAGAAGTAACGCGCCACGATCGACACTTACTAGCGCTTACTCCGAGATTGCGCGCGATATCGGAGGTCATGATTAAAGCGTCTCGCTACTAGCGAGGGACACTGGCTGCGCTGGCGTCGCCGAGGCACACTAGACGCGGTTGCGTTCTTTGCCTTTCGCTTCGTGTCAGCGTGTGCCGGCTCATCGGAGTAGTGCAGCTTCCACATGCATCAACGGGATTTCTCCGCCGCCGATGGCTTCGATTGCGAGAGCACCGACTAACAAAACTGCTGCAATACGCGATGAAAAAAGGACACGATTTCGACGGGCGAATGTCGTGCCTTGGTGGAGCGAGACAGAGGCCAGCGGGAAGCACGCGTTTGCGGCTCAAACTACGAACCTCTGCCTCCCGTGTTGCTGAACCGCAGTGTCGTAGTGTATGCATGAACACAGGGGTCGGTAACCCATTACTAGTAAGCGCACACCGTGCCACTTCTACCCTTAATTGAAGACGTTTTGAAAAAGTGCATATCGGGTACCATTGTTGATTATGAGCTTGCTGATGTCATCTTCACGCGCGATTCACGATTCGCTGATTCCAAATATATCTTCACAACATCAGCTACCACAACGGTTTAACCATGATCATGGCCGTTATTCGTTGCAATGGAGACATGCCACTAGGCGTCAACATGGGTGCATCCACGTCCAACGGTGCTATAGCTGCCAAACACGAATAGACATTGCACAAGCTCTCATATATCACTATACAATAAGCACTACTTCTGTGAAGACACGTCTCACTTTCGTGTTATACCGATTCCTATGACGGAGGGATCAGCCATGCTTTTTTCTGAGACTCGATAATACGTAAATAAGCTGAGACACGGCAGGAAGGGCAGTGACAGAAGAAATGAAAAAAAAGAGACTGGATTTGTTGGCTTTTGGATATGCATATGGCAAGTACCGAAAGAATACTTGACGAGGTTGTCGGCCAGGATCAGCTGAAGTACATGCTGACACACAAACTCAGTCAGTACCACGCCGAAAGCCTCTTTGGGTTAATACGTGGATGAGGTGGACATAACAAAGCAACAGCTGCACAGCCTATGGCTGTATAGAAGCACTTGTTGGTTCAGACGGAAGTTATAGTTCAGGAAACTGCTCCCAAGACATTGTCTCCATCTTGAATGCAGCCACTTCTGCTGCGATCGGGGATGCAAAAAGCACGCTCATTGGCAGGCGCAGATCATAAGCCCTGCAGGCCGAAACTGACCTGAAAGCCCCTCTGCGTTTGCTGGTTTCGTGGTGCCATACATAGCATGCTTCAATGCTCGAAAAGTTCGTACAACTACATGTGAGCAGTGCATCACAGCCCTGCACTCAGGTGAGTTCCACATTTAATTAAATGGAAGAGCCGAGGTGGAATTATTTCACCGTCGCAAGACGTCACTGGCATGCGTGAAGAAGTAGAGAAAGGACTGGTAGCTACAGGCTGAATGCGATGCCATCATAACGGTGACGAAGGGCAAAACACCTCATCTTGGAAGTCCTGGTAGCTTCTGCCGAGAAAACGTGGTTCCAGTAACTGGAGCATCACATCCTTGACTTCGAGCCGCTTGAACGTTTACGATTTGTGGAAGCAAATCGCTGAAGAATACGTAAAAGTAAGTATATGCCACATGACGAAGGAACGAAATCGAGAATGGGTCAATAATAGGGTGAGACCGCCTCTGTCACGGGCGGTTATCTTCCATAGGGCACCAGTCATCATGTTTTTCCCCGTGCGTCTCATTTAAGCGCCTCTACCTAATGCCTGTGCAGGTGAATTCACTTCTGTAGATGTCACTTGGCTGCTTACAAGTCGGAAAAAAATGTTTTCAACCAGAACTACTTGATTTCATTGCTTTACAAACGCGAGCAACTTCATCGGCAGCGCGAAGAAGCATGCGTGCGGCAGCGCTTGGCTCCTTTCTGCCACTGGCAAGATGGCCGCTGCGCGCTCGGCGCGGCTTCACTCTCCCCAATACGGGCGCATAGGCGGCTTCTATCAATCAAGTTCTATGTATCCTCCTTGGCTATACCTCGCACTTCATGACACTTAGACCCCTCGTAGCGGCGATCACGAACGGATCCGATTAACAAGTACGGTCCAGCTGCTGGTGCTCACTGATCACGGTGATGATGACCTTGTTCAAGAACTGTCAAGAGCCCCTTCTACATATACACACGGGTTCGTGAAACGTGCGTGCGGTCCCGTCATAACAGAAAAGTATAAGCACAACTGTAACGCAACTGTATTAACTGCAACTGTGACTGTAACGTACGTGCAGTGCGCCTACGCGTGCCACTGGGCTGCGTAGCATATATCTAGGGAGTTTCCTGATGAAGCTTAGTTGCGAGTAACGCCTCTCCTGTGCATTTGCGTTTCTTCTTTGTGTTCTTCGGATTCGCGCTATCCAGTATTGAAGAATATAAGCACTTCATATCAGCTTACCGCGTCTGTTGTTGGTAACACCCATGTTGCTGTTGGCATCGATACGCAACGGCAAACAACTGGTTATATAATACATATGCGACTCTTCAGCATATCAGTGTGTTTATACCACTTCCACATTTCTCTAGCGTCATTCCGTAATGCTGCGCTCAACATGAAAAATTATGCCACAGTCACCATCCCGCGCATACTTCGCATAACATGGATTCCCATAGTTCGTGGGATCTGCCGATTTTTTTATTTTGAAATCATACAACGCTATATAAGTTTGAAGCCGCGCAGTTCCACCCCATGTAACGGCTTCCTTTCTGCTACAGCTGAATAGTTTGACTTTATCATCATGTCAGCGAAGCACTCTCGTGAAGAACACAAGCATCTCAAATTTCTTGCCCTTCAGCCTGCTCCTCCGGCTGCACTATGTACCACGCGCGCGGGGAACCAAGTTTATTCTGCAATGAGTTAACGCAGTCGATTTCATACTATCGATAGTACTTACTATCGATAGCGCTGTCGATAGTATTTTTTACCATCGATAGTTCGATAGTGACTCAGCTATCGTTAGTGCCATCGATAGTTCTGCATCAATAGTCGAAGCACTTTGTATGGCCCGAAGTATCGGGGAAGAAGCTTTTCACTGAGTTCTCGTCGGCTATTCGGTGTCCAAATCCAGACACAGTGGCCGGACTGGTATTTAAAGAAGCGTCGCTGAAGATTGAGGGGGCCGGCGGCCTCGTCAAGCTGTCTAAACCACAGCTTTTACCGCCCGCGCCTTCGTATCAATCACTGTATTGATGCAAAAATAAAAGTCATTGTCATTGCCATTGTAACGGCGGCTGTCGGTCGTCTGCAGATTCTTCAGGCGCAGGCGGGCCAGTTGTCGCGCTCCTCGGCGCGCTGAAGGTAGACGGTGACGTCGATGTTTTCCCCGTCGGTGATGGTCGTTGCCGGGCTCCCTCCGTAGACCAATTTGTATGGCGTCATCTGCGTCGTTTCTTGCACGGCCGTGTTGTATGCAAAGGTCACACACGAAAGTATGACATCTCAATTATTCCGCTCGACGTCGAAGTGCATGACGCGCATATCGGCGATGGTCTTATTTAGACGTTCGGTAGGCTATTGGTCTGTGGGCGGTGGTCCGGCGGTGACTTCTCTGGCTGTACCTCAAGATTGTCTGGGTTAGGTCCGCAGTAAAGGCCCTACCTGTGTCAGTAATGAGGACTTCTGGGGCACTGTGACGCAGGACGATGGACTGAACGAAGAACTTGGCTACCTCGGCGGCGCTGCGTACGCGCAGGGCGCTTGTTTCGGCGCAGCGGGTGAGCTAATCGGTACCTAAGACGATTCATTTGTTTCCAGAAATCGACGTCGGAAACAGCCCCAGTAAGTCCTTCCAAATTTGCTGAAACGGCCGGCGAGGTAACTCGATGGGCTGCAGAAGTCCCGCTGGCCTAGTCGGTGGTGTCTTCCAGTCGCTGAGAGTCTCGGCAAGTTTTTACGTAGTGTATAACGCTGGCAGTGAGGCGAGGACCATTAGTACTTTTTTTGTATCCTCGCAAGCGTGCGCGAAAATCCAAGCTGCCCAGCCGTCGGGTCGTCATGTAGAGCTTGCAGAAATTCTGGACGTAATGCTGGAGGTATAACGAGCAGATAGTTCACTCGAAGAGGTGGGAAGTTCTTCATTAGGAGAATGCCGTTGCACACGAAAAACGACGCCAGTCCTGGCTTGATTACCTTTGGAACAGCGGTGGTCTTGCCCTCGCGGTATACCACAAGGGCCTTGAGTTCTCTGTCGGCTCGCTGTCGCTCGGCGAAGTCGTCGGCACTTAAGGTCCCTAAGAAGCAGTCACCGTCTTGGTCGTCCTGCGGCGGTAGGTCAACAGGGGCACGAGACAAGCAGTCGGCGTCAGAGCGCTTTCGTCCGGACTTGTAAACGACGGTAATGTCGAATTCCGGAAGTCGCAGACTCCACTGTGCCAGGCGACCTGAAGGGTCCTTCAAGTTAGCTAGCCAAAATAAGGCGTGGTGGTCCCTCGCAACATTTAAAGGCATGCCGTAAAGGTAGCGACGAAACTTTGATGTAGCCCACATGATATCAAGGCACTCTTTTTCTCTTCTGGAATAGTTGGCTTCCGCATTAGATAGCGACCGGCTAGCATAACTGATAACCCTTTCTAGGCCGTCAGTCCTCTGCACAAGGACGGCTCCGAGCCCTACGCTGCATGCGTTGGTGTGCATTTGCGTGCCGACGTATTCGTTGAAGTGCGCAAGTATCGGAGGCGTTTGCAAGCGTTGTTTCAGTTCTTCGGATTTAATTCTTCAGGTGGTGCTGTTTCCCACTTGTATTCCACATAGGTTTTCCGGGGGGAAGTTTGTGGCTCGGTGATCCGTGACAATGCCTTTATGAAGCGTCTGTAATAGGCCCACAAACCAAGGAACCGGCGTACGGCTTTCTTTTCGGTGGGCGGCGGGAAGGCAGAGATGGCTGCCGTTTCGTGGGCCGGGGCAAACTCCAGACTTGCGGGGCAAACTCCAGACGCACCGCGCTGTGGACGCGGTGCGCTGACGGCGAAGCCGCGTAGGCCCATCTGGCAGTACTGGCAGCGGCGGTAGGTGTGGCCGGCTTCCCCAAAGTTGTAGCAGAGTGGGCGGTTGTCAGGGGCACACCAAACGTCGGTTTTCCTTGGCGCGTAGCGCTGGCCACCAGGCCGATGGTATGGCGGTGGCGTCTGGCGACGGTAGTGCGGCTGTGCGGCAACTTGATGTGGGCGAGGAGAGGGAGCGTCGCGTCGGGCTTCAGCATCGTAGCTCATGGCTTGCGGCTGAGGCGGTTCAAGGGTGCTCAGCGACTGCTGGATTTCTGTTCGAACAACCTCTGCGATCGAGTCCACTTGAGGCTGTGGTGAGGGTAACAGCTTGCGCAGTTCCTCCCGCACGATCGCTCGGATCGTTTCGCGCAGGTCGTCGGAGCCGAGGGCATGAACAGCTGGGTGTGTTGAATCGATCGGCGATTGTACTGGCGGGTTGGCACTTCCAGCGTCTTCTCGATGCTCATTCGTTCTGAGACAAATTCTTGGACTGTCAAGGGGAGGCTCCGCATGAGCCCAGCGAAGAGCTATTGCTTGACCCCTCGCATGAGGAAACGGACCTTCGTCTCCTCGGTCATGGCAGAGTCAGCGCGGCGGAATAGTCGGGTCATTTGCTCCGCGAAGATGGTTACACTTGCGTTCGGTAGATGCATCCGCGTCTCCAGCAAGGCTGCAGTCCATTCCTTTCGGACGACGCTTGTGAACGTTTCCAAGAAAGCGCTGCAAAAGATGTCCCAGGTTCGAAGAGTAGACTCCCGATTTTCGAACCAAGTCCTTGCCGCATCTTCCAGGTAAAAGTACACGTGGCGCAGATTGTCGTCGGAGTGCCAGTTGGTAAATGTTGACACCCTTTCGAACGTCTCCAGTCTCGGTGTCTTCTCTTGGTGACCCATGGAAGCTCGGCGGCTTTCTGGGCGGCTGCAGGGCCAACTGCGTACTGTCATCGTGCCCGTTGCCTTCGTCGCCGTGGCTTTTGGCATGGCCGATAGGAGCCCAAAGTGAGGGGATAGTCCATTCAGTCTGCGGCTTGCTCAAATTTCCATGATGGTGTCGGTGTCTTCACGAATGAGGCTGGGTTCACGGCCGGCTTGATGGGTCGTCCGGAACATGAACGAACAGCACCTCCACCAGGTGTCACGTGGTCTTGACGTCAACGAAGGCAGCAGTCGGCGCGTTAGACAAAACTCTTTATTCGGCCGAACTTGTGGCCGGGAAACGGAAATTCAAACTGCAGCAATAAACACTGTAGGCTGATAGCGGCAAACAGAGCGTCGATAAAACTTATCATCGCTGGGTCTTTCATACATCACGCATCGAACGTTCCAGCCTTGTCACTTCTGGTCGCGCAAGCGCTGCAATAATCTTGAGTATTCATGTCCTGCAACAAAATCATATAGGGGACCCAAGCTCAAGGTTGGGGCGACGCTTACACGGCTGAGCTATGCGTTACTGGGGGCACACGCCGCCCACGAAGGCATTTTGTCGCCTGAAGGACACGTGCGCGCATGCGCTCTTCATTCGGCCGAGAGCACTGCAATAGTTACATTTTCACGCACCACAGATGCAATCCGACAGCTCTGCGCTTGCGCGGAAGCGGGGACGGCAGTGTTGTGGCTGCGCATGCCCCCGGATGCGATAAGAGCAGTGGCGCCGCTCGACGTTGCTTTGGAAGCCTATACCACAATCGCGAAGCTGTTCAAACACTGCGGCGCGGCCCGCATCGAGCGTTGCTAACCGTATTTGCAAGTCAAACCGGAATATATAAAAATAGGCAATATTCTTAATGTCTTTGCCCTAGTGCGGGATGCATAGATAAATAAAATAGATAATGAAATAAATCCATGCGTTAGCACACTTTGTTACTTTCATTTTTACTCCAGTAAATTGATAAGTAAATATAGAAGTAAAGGCAATGAAAAAGGCGCCGGATGACTCGATTCTTACAACGGACGAGCTTTTTAAAGCGGAGACGATGCAGCTCACCAGAAGCGGCTTCCACGGTTTTTGCATATTTTCGCTTATTGCGGCAGCAATGGAGACTGTCCACGGGTTTTTGCCGTCGCCCTCCCGTTACGGATCAAGTCCAATTCGATAACATCAACTCCGCGCATCGTATGTTCTACTCGCGAGTAAAAGATCACGAACGTGGGCGACGAACGCGACTGAAGCAGGGATGCACCGAGCAGTCCATCTCCGTCGCACGGAGGGCGCATGCGATAACATCAGCGCGCGTGCGAGGCCTGCTGTAGATTGCTCCTCAACACAGAAGAAACAGCCTACCCGTCTTTCGTTGGGGCGAAGGAGCATGAAGGAACGCCCAACGAGGTGGGGGGAGCTGAGTCGCTGGCTGTGGCCATATGAGCGCGCTCTCTCGGTAGACGTCAGCAAACGGCTCGCATAATTCAAGTTTACTCAGCATTTTCCTTACAAAACTTGCGGGAAGAAACTGCAAGGATAAGAGCAAAAAGCTGCTCTGTTAACAGCTTGACGAGGCTCCTGCCCCTTTTTCCTTGGCATGGGAAATCCGCAGAGCACGGATGTGAAAACTTTTGGGCATTGATCTTCAGGAAATCACAAAAAACAACAGTTCATTACATCATAGTTTCAGGTTTAAATAAAAATGAATAAAGAACTAAAAAGAAAAAGAACAAGTAATACAAAAACAGCGTACAGTCAATCATGAAACAATTCACGCGTTGCTAAACGGCTACCAAATACTACATCAATAATTATAAAAAATATACAACATTAAATCTGAAAAACGTAACCTTTGGAGTGGCATTACAGAAACACTAGCAGACAAAAGGTTACATGTTTCACTCCTAAAAAGTAAAAAGAAAAGTGAAAAAATACCCTTCTGCGTGCTGTGACGGCAGACTGCACGAAAACCCCTTCTCTCCCGTTGCGCAGGTGAGCTGAAGGGCAGCCCCATTTTTGTAAACTTGTTTTATGACGTGAATCCCATTTCTTTCCTTTTCTTTTTTCTCACAAGGGTAAGGACAAAGGTGTGCGAGTGCACGGAGCAAGCACCCAACGGCCAGGCACTAGCACATTTCATCGCAGGTTTGACCCCTGCATAACCGGAGGTGCTGCTGCATGGTCACATTTAATCGTGATTTTGCTAACGTTTGATCCAAACTCGCTTCGGATCGGCCCTCGTCGTGATCAAATGTGCCCGTGTGACGCCCGTATTATGGCACGATGCGAAAGCGAGCTCGAAGGCGCGCAGAGCCATTGATGTGAGGGCTGTTTGAAGTTGACTATTAGACTGGTCGTCGGAGGCGCTCATAATATTTCCAGAGATCATGTGCTGATTCCGGACATAAGCCTCCTATGTTCCCAAAGAGCTTGAGTCTAGTCACGTAGTAAAGTCACTGGGACGGGAAGCATACCGTCCGGCCCGCGCACATATTTGGCCGAAGCTGCGGCGGTGTGGCGTTTATTTGACGTGGAATAACCCGTGTTTTACGAATTGCGAGCGCTAATGCAGCCCCGTCGTTCTCCAAATGATTAGGCAAGAAACAGCTGTGCAAGCGGTGAAAGAAATGCGCGCCACTCACCTGCTCCGCGGTGGGCATTTACGTTTGAGCGATCGTACCAGATGTGTTTATAAAACACACTACAGGCGCTCATCGTGCAATTAATGATTATTCTGACGTAGGTGAGAGCGCGATGAAGACAAATTCGAACAGCGTACGCGGGGGCCGCGCTGTTCACCTTTCTTTTGATCGCCTCGGTGCAGGCTAGAACACCTGACGTGAGGGTGTACGGAACGATATTAAACTACATGCATTCATACAACTGATGCATAGTGACCCGTCTGAGATTCCTTTTACGCCAATTTTCCCCGAGCTGCGCGCATACTGATGCTTTTGAAGCCATATTTAGGTGTTTCAGAATTTTCTTGAGAAATTTCGCATCTTTTTTTCCCTTAAGGTAAACCATCACAAACACTTACTACATCAGGGCAGCTTTTTCGGAAAGCTAATAAATAGGACTGAAGCCAACACCTTAACCAACACACACATCTTGTCATTCAAGAGAGGTCATTGGCTTTCAGGAGCTTTAAGTACAGGTTTGCCATACATATCTCGCTATATATAAAAGACAAGACTGATCCCTCCGTCATAGGAATCGGTATGACACGAAGGTGACTATCTCGCTCCACCGTTCTGTATTTCCCAGTTTTCTTCACCGCCACAACCACGTGACAATATGTAATTGGCGAGTAATTATATTGATTCACAGATTACTGTAGACGTCATTCCCATGCTGGAGGGGCGTACGACCGACGTGATGTCACATACGCGCAAAGCTTAATGGACAATGAGTCCCACGTTCCACGCATTCCCATTAAAATGCTAATTTCCTTAGCATGTATGAACTAATCCCCACTAACCCAGCCCACTGGTCCAGCAGTTTCAGTTTAATTACAGAGTTCCTGAGTAGAGGTACTGTATATTGCCACGCCCACTTGTTGTTTTATTTTGATGTATTCGGGTTCGACCAGCAAGGACGGTTATCAACGCTCGACGCTGCCCGCGAAGCAGTGTTCGAGAAGCTTCGCGATTGTAGTAGATCGTTTTGTTAAGACTGCGCGCCGCACGCGAATGTTCCAGCTTTTTCGAGAGATAACGCCGCCACTAGCGATGTCGCTGGAAAGTTCGATAGCGCCAGTATAAAAGCCGACGCGCTTGACCGCTTGTTAGTTGATCGAAGGTCGACGCTCTGTTGGCCGCTATATCAGTGCATACCGTGTGTATTGCTGTAAATTAACTTTCCGTTTCCCGGCCACAAGTTCGGCCAAATAGACAGTTTCATCTTGAAAACGCCGACTGCTGTCTTCGTCGACGTCACGACCACGTGACAATATGCTATCTATATAGGTAGATCATAGAGTAACTCTATTCGGTGACTAAACTCAGCTGACGTCTGGCGAGCGCTCAAGCAAGTCCAGCTACCAAGACATGTTCAACGGGAACATAGGAGGCTTATGTGTGGAATCATCACATGATCTTTGGAAATATTACGTTCGCCTCCAACGAACTGTCTATTATTGTACTTCACAGTGATAACAGCCGTAACCAAGTTGTGCGTGAATTCGAGCTTGCTTTCACACTGTGCCATAATACAGGTGTCACACGCGCACATTTGATTGCGATCAGGGCCGATACGGATCAGATATCTAGATACTGATCGAGTTTCACTCAGACGTGAGCTATTTCGCCATTAAAATTCACCATGCAGCCGCACCTCAGATTATGTCGGGATGAAACCTACGATCAAATGTGCTCGCGTCTGGCCTTTGGGTCCATCATCCGCAAAGACGCATAGTGCTGTCCCCAGCGCAGCCAGAGAGGAATGCGGGCAGTTTGCACTGAGTCGCGCAAAGCTTGGAACAGCGATGCCGCTTGTACTCCCCGTCGACCGACACGTCTAGCTTCGAGATACGCGGCTTCCTTCTCGAGAGTCCGCACTTTCTTAGGGCGCCCCACGACTCTCCGGACACGATCTGGCGACGCCAGGCTGTGCACTATAGAGGGGAGGTTCCGTCGGTGGGCGTGGCTTAGCTACTGCGCACGCGCGGCGTGGCCAAGTGGTGCGGTGTCGCTAGACGACGCGATGCTTGCTTCCTCAGTCTTTCCATCTTCTTTTCTCTCTCTATTCCGTTAATATTCTCTCTGTCTCTCTTTTTCTTTCTACATTTATTTCCCTCTGTTTCTCACTCTTTATCTCCCCTCCTCGTAACGCTCACTTCCCTTTCCCACCCCCTTGCTACATACAAGGCTCGGCTGTGCTCGACAGCGTGCCTGGATAGCCGAGTGGTTGGACGCTCGCCTTCGGTTGGAGGGTGCACGGGTCCGAATACCACCTCGGGAAGGATTTTTTTTAGGCAAGTATCTTTCTTTATATCTTTCTTTCCGTCTCTCTGTTTGTTTCTCTCTCTCTCAGTACTCGCTGTCAGGCTCATTACAGGCCACGTCGGAGCGGTGAGATTTGTCCAAATTATGCGCCACATACTTGTTCGTGATGATTACCGGCACGTTCGCACATTTTACGCCAAGCTAGAAGAGCGGCTCCGCCCCTCAGTTCATCTCCGGAAAGGAAGACCTCCCTTCTCCCGAGAGTGGCCGCACTCCCTTAGACGGAGTTTCGCGAGATCCGGCCAAAAAAATGGCCAATCTTCCACAAAGTCGCGCGAGGCTTGAAAGAGACAAACTGGGCGATTCTAGCTTGTTGTTGCTAGGCTTTAGCAAGGTTGGCCACTACGCGGATGTCCAAACTCCAAAACCGAGTGTTCGCACTTCTCATACATCTACGGGCACGTCATCGTTGGCGTAGGACTTGCATCGCTTCGGGCTCTTCTCGCAGCCTTTGCCGTTGCCTTCCCGTTCCGTAGTGTGGCAGCTTCGCCCTAGTCGTACCAAGGAAGAGCACAGCTGGGTGGCCTTCTCGGTTTCTCATTATTTCTTCTTTCTAATTGCTCCTTTCTTTTTATCCTTGTCTCTTGTATCTCGATTTTCTATTTGTTTCTTTCTATTTATTTATCTTTCTCGCTGTTTTAATTTTGTTTTCCCTTCCTTTCTCCTTATTCCTCCCTTGATTTTTCTATCGCTCTCTACTTCTCTGTCTGTTTCTCTCTCTTTCTACGTCCTTCCTCTGTCTCTCTCCATCTTTTCGTGTCTTTATTCCCATTATTTCTCTCCGTCTTTCTCTCTCTCTCCTCGTGAGTCAGTGGTAGGATTTGCCCAATTTCTGTTGACGATGATGATCGCTTTCTGGTAGGCCGCACCAATTACGGCTAGCTTAAACAGCGTCGCTGTTTAAATAGTTAGCCTTACTTCGTATAACATTACGCTGTCACGTTCACTGCTTCGTCCTTTCGGCGAACCCTGTGATTTTCTTCAATATTCAAGCGTCTCTTCTGCCCAACTCTGCCCGCCTTCCCTACCGCGCCACGCCGCCGCTGATCCGTTGAACCCCACGCCGTTCATGCGACGCTGCCGAGGATGTCTGACCAGCGCACAGGTCCAGTCTCCCCCGTATGACACGCCGGCTGGGCTTCAGCGCTTCAGTACGTGCGCTTCAGCGTAAGCGACATGCTGAATCCGATCATCCTCCTAACGGCAGGCTGCGAAATCTCACGCAAAGGCAAAGCTCTTGCTGAAACACCGGATAGCTGAAATGAGGCACGTTACCGAGAAGCTTACCAAGCGCAAAAGCGTGCCAACACCGAACCTACGCAGCAGTTGTTCGGCAACAACAGCAAAAAGCCTAAAGTTAATGATTTCACTTCATTAAAGTCCTTGCAAAACCAAGCCAAGCATACATTTCGCTCGTGATAACTGGGTTTACAATACTTAAACGTCAGCCAAGATTTTTTGGTATCATCACAAAGTTTAAATGAGAGCTGAGTTAAAAGAGCCATTTTAGAGAACAGTCATCCTAGCATTTATTATCAGCAAAGAACGCCCGATCCTAACAGGTGTTGCGGATAAGTACTTATCGTGCGCTGAATTCAAAGCAGCGAGCAATATTATCGTGCTTAATACGGCAAGCTGGCCTACTAGCGAAATCACATAGTAATTGCAGTATTTATTTGATACATTACCGAATATTTCATTTTTATCAATCTTTTTTTGTGACTGAACATTGTTCAAATTACCTTCTAAATTTTAAACTACCATTTCTTGGCCAATCCCCCAGAGTGGGTATGTTCCATAGTGTTGAAGGAAAAGGAACAAACAAATACCGTGCTTCACCATCCACCTTTCTTCCTGCGCCAACCTTTCCCGACTAGAGCGCGACCCGGTATTTCGCAGGACAAATACTGAAAGTGAACGGCGTCACAGTTTCGAACAAATTTCGCTAATATTGAAAAGTAAGACCTTCCAAAACTGTAAGCTGAATTCGCCTTTATAAAACCAGCCGCAAACTTTTCTTTCTGCCCGCGCAACAGCGGTTCGAGTGAATGCCGCAGTTGCGCAAAAGAACAAGAAAAAAGAAGCAAGGACGGACGGGGTTGGGTTTAGAGAGGACACCAGTCGTGTTGAAATCTAACAGAGTGTTCTTTTTGCGTGACGAGCTGTATGCAAATTTATTCGTGGAGGCGGAAGAAAGCCTTTTCTGTCTCGAGACAAGAGTGCTGCCCCTGCGCGAGCCAATAGAGTTTAAATAGGCTGACTTAGGCGAAGAAGAGCAGGCTGCAAAATGCCAACACAAGAGTCTCAACACGACTGTCTTCACAACAGTTTTTCTTTTTTGTCGAGGCACACGTTCCGGTGAGGCTTTCCGTAAACGCAGCGTACGAAAAAGAATAAACGGGCAAACACAGAACACTGCCGAGGAGGCTAGTGTGCACGGGTGCGCTTTTCAAAATAAGATGAGCAGGACGTCGAAGCCAGAGTCGAGGGGCTTAACTCTGAAGAAACTATGCTTCTTTCTTCCACCCGTGTTTCGCTGGCTGCTACTCACACAGCAAAGGGGACGTACAGCAAATGGGACGTCGCGAGCATGTAGGCCACCTGAGGCGATGCATTGCAGAGGCCCGAGAAAAGGGTTCAGCGATGTAAAGAGAAGTTTTTGCCCGTAGCACAACAGGACTTCATTTGAAGCTCGCTCCTTCTCATGTTGCCCCCCCCCCTTCTTACTATAATCTTCTTCCAAACAGCTGCTTAAAATATCGTGCACGACGCGCCTTCTCTTGCATTCGTGCGTTGTATCAATTGCGAATGTTAAAAAAAAGAAACATAGATAAAAGGGCAACAGCATCGCCACGCGTCCTCAATTGTCACAGTATTTTTTGAGGGCTGCACACAGGACCCACGCATGTCCTTGATACATTTTGTGTTTTTATTAACGGGTTTAATATCTTGCGTGGAGGGGCACAGTGGATATTCTGTTTAGTTTAGAATGACTGTCGGCTACGCATTGCGGTCGCGCTAGCAGCGTAACACAGTGCCTCTGTTTCAGGAGAAACCCAGCGGATGCAACTTACACGCGGACATTCTGGCTTCGAGTATCCTGATCGACAGTCTCACTTAAAGGGGCCCTGCGACACAATTTGAGCATGTCTTTTTCATCGGTTGTTCTGGCACTGTGGAATGCACCGATATTGTTGCGCAAGTGGTAACGCCGAAATCGAAGCGGTTATAATTTTAATTCACGGGATAAACTACCTTGATTTCGCACTATGGCGACACACATCGGCTATTTCTGTTACAGGAAGTGACGTGATGTCATGTGACAGTGACGACAAAGACCGTTCGTTTTTGATTGGCTTGACGCGACACGTGACGTGCAATATTCATATGGTGGTAGCTAGGCCATACTACGGAGGTCTAAGAGGAGCAAAACCCCTTTTTATGCTTTCTCAGAAACAAATGATTCCTGTTTCTAACTGATATATTTTCAAAACAACGAACACGACGCTAGGTGCGTTGCGGAATGGTAATCAAACGATACTCTTCCGCGTTTTGTCTTTTGCGGTATCGAGCGACACCGGCCACACCGGCACCTGCGAAACACGCAACGCTCAGTTCGGCGCGATGCTGTCAACGAAAAAAAAAAAATTCTAAACGCTTACCGGCCGACGCCTTCCGCGTCATCGAGCGTTAGCGTTTCGTCTGGGCCCATGGAGCCATCCTCGCGTTGCGCGGGGCTCAGCGACGCACTTTCAATATGCAATGGCGTGCACGACATGCAAGCAATCACTGCGTCGCAAGAGCTCGCGCTCGAGGTCTGTTAGGTCTTCCAGACTCATTTTGTGCACTACACGACAAATCATGGGAGCGTCTGCTAGCTGACGGATGTGGTTTGTCGTAAGCATGGTAACAACGCCGTCAAAAAGAGGTGTAGCAATGTACTGTGCGAAGGCCACCATGAGGTGACATTTCCGGTATGTCTTTATAAGACGCGCGCAGTGATTGGAACCGGTCTTTGACGTCAGCGGGAGAGTGAAATCCGAAAAAAAACGTTTCTCGTCGTCGTCTGCTTGAGTTTTGAACTTTGAGGACTAATAACTTCACTTTTCGTGCACCAATTTGCATAATTCTTTTTGTGTTCGTCTCGGCATTCATAACTACACGCATTTGCGGTGCTAAATAGGGCAGTCGCAAAAGTGTCGCAGGGCCCCTTTAAGTCTCTGAGTGCATGCAGCAGAGAAGGCGTGCATGCAGTGTGTCGGTGGTGTCAACACTAAGCGCGTGTAAAAGCCAGGGCGCCAAATTCATCGACTTCTAATTTACACGCCTATCTGCCATTGGCCCGCCACTTTCGCTTAACCTAATGTTCAACGTCAGAATCGGTTACAATGGCCTATTATGAACATTTACGTGCAAGTGATACTTATTAATAATTCGGACCGTACAGGGTACTTCGACGTTTCGGCGCACTCGACTACGAGGTTGTCACCAACGGCATCACGAACTCTCAGAGGCGCCGAGCTCGACCCGAGGTTCTGCATGTGGTGCGCCTTAAACCGTACTATGCTCGTTAACGCACCTGAGGACTCTAATGTTTGCTTGCTTTATTAGTTTTCCTTAGTATTGGATGTATTCATGTTCAGTTTTTAATCATCGGGACGATGCTTTTTCAGAGCACGGCATTGCCACGCGTCTTATTTTTCATGAGTTGAAGCTTCACGCACAAAGACTGTGGGCAACGCGCTGCTCAGGCCGCGCCGCGATGTGCAAGAAGCTTCGCGATTGTTTTAGAACGTTCCGTTAAGATTGCGCGCCGCACGCGAATGTTCCTTCTTTGTCGAGAGATAACGCCGCCACCAGCGATATTGCTGGAAAGTTCGATAGCGCCTGTATAAAAGCCGACGCGCTTGACCGCTTGTCAGTTGACCGACGGTCGACGCTCTGTTCGCCGCTATCAGTGTATTGCTGTAGTTTGACTTTCAGTTTCCCGGCCACAAGTTCGGCCAAATAAAGAGTTTAATCTCTGACGTGCTGACTGCTGCCTTCGTCGACGTCACGACCACGTGACAATACTTGCCCGAAATAACTGCGTTATTGCCCAAGCGCCGAATTCAGAAATACTTACTTTCATAAGGGCTTTCCATTGGTGTTGACAAAGGGCTGCGAAAGTTGTTCTTTCTTCATGTTAATAAATGCTCTAGATTTCTTGTTCGCTACTTTCCTCTCCGTCCTAGTTGCCCCATAAAAAAGGGAAAAGCTCCTGAGGGTGATTGAATATGGCTAAATATTACTCCATACACTGTGACTAGATACAGTGTGAACAAAGCAATGCAATGTGAAGGTATAGCGTGAAGCCAGTGCCGAATGTTTGCAGCAATAAGAGGTAGGGCCCTAATGACACTGCATGGCTTTATAGAAGTGACGCAGGAGTTCAAGGGAAGGCGCAGGCTGGAGGTTATCAAAAGAATCCTTCAACATGGGGTGGGTCGATGATTGCTTCATCTGTTCAAGCCTTCATCTCCCCCGCCCCCCCCCCCCACGTGTCTGCATCGCTACGGACATCGTCACACTGAAGTTGCTTAATTTATTTCATAGCCAAGGCTGTCCGAACAGCCCAACCATGGAGCTAACGAGCATTCTCTTCATCAGTAGGATGTTAAATAACAAGGTCTTAACTAGCTGGTTCGTGATTTGTAACGTGACTTCAATTAGCTTAGCGTTTGCACGACACTAATTAGCGTGGTCTTAGTATGGTCTTCATTAGCACGTTCTTAGCAAGATGTGGCCTAATTAGCTCGGTATTCGCATGAATTGGCGTGATCATAGCCTGTCTTATGGCTTGTTTAGCTAGGTCTACCACCTAGATATTTGGACAATCAGCCGTGTTGGGGGAGCGAGCAGAAGGTGAAGAAGAGGACGAAGAGAGAGCGCGTCGGCCGAGCTTGGAGGTCGAGACAAATGTTATCTCAGGACGAGGACAAAAGGTGCACGAAGACGAGCACTAACTTCCAACTAGGTTTATTGTGCAGAACACGAAAATATATAGGTGACACAAATCACGTGACAAAAGATGAGCAATGCAAAGATGAGCAAGGCAAAAAAATTGAAACACCACAATCACATACCAAAAAGAAACCTAAGGAAACAGCAAGGAAAGTAAAAGAAACAAAAATGAAAACACTATCACTTGTTGCGCACGCCGACACTTTCCAGAAACCTTAATTGCTTCTCGGAGAGAAACAAGGAAGGTTTGCTCACGCATGAGTCGTGTTCACGTGCTACCTGCGCAGCCTCGACGATGATTCGGGTACGGTCATCCCTGTGTTTATACAGCGTCACTGTGTCCTCGGAAAGAGGCGCACAGTTGCAGGCAGTACAGTGCTGTGCAAGAAACCTATCTTTCCCGTTTCTAACATTGTTAGCATGCTCCTTAGTCAGTCGTTTAGACACCTTCTGGTCTGTTGGACGTAACACAGGAAAGGGGAACCCTATAGAAAACTTCCCACGAGCATTGCGCATACCTAGTCCCATGTTTACCGTTACACTCAGCAGAAGACTGCTTCTTGAGGGGGCTTGTTGATTTAGCGAGACTTAATAATTTGAACGGTGCAGAAAACAGCACCCGAACGTCGGCACGGTTCCCGATTTTCTTGAGTGTGTGAGATATCCGCTGTTTGTACGGAACAACGACTACCTTTTCACGCTCTCTTGCCGCGTTGCCCGGAGCTTGTCCTCCTTTCTTCTGCTCTGCCTTACTAGTCCGGAAGATAGACTCTGCGACAGACGCGATGAACGCCTCTGGAAAACCTGACGCCATAAGTCGAGACACTTGAGCTTTGAAACTCGCAGAAATACTGTGATGGCACGACCTCTTCAAAGCATTCACAAGACAGGTATGTACGTGCTATGCCTCGCTTCACTAGCTTGCTGTGGGCCGATCATGATGATCGTGACACGTGGCCTCGGCGATTAGCTCATGCGGCGCGCTGTTGAAAGGTGCTCGGCCGGAGCTAATCTCGGAGGCGACGGTAATAATTATCCAAAAGAATATTGAGTGCAGGCATGACGATGAACTTAAACAGCTCGTACTAACATAATATATGACAAGTAAAAACTACTGAAATCTTTCGTGCATGGGTGCACTTCTGCGCTCAGTGGAACGACTAACAAATGAAAGAAGACATCGCTCGTTTGAAGACGCCACCCAAATTTGTCGACCGCATTTGACGTGACGCCGCGTTCCACCGGAATGCGGCGCGCGCTCAGGGCTGGCGTTGACCTTTTCGTACAATCAGTCCATTCAATAGGGGGTGTCGGCAGAGGTCGTAGAGATTCCGCCTCGGGCCATCCTGACTTGTTTTTCCGCTTTCCAGTTGCGCACTTCATAATGGCATTCCAACTAGCCCGATGTATTGCAAGATGATATTCACGATGGAAGGCTAACTATCCAGATCCCAGAGCTTTCTACAACTGCAGCTAGCCTCTCTACTCTGCTCGGAAAGAACAGAAGAAGGAAAAATTATCAGCACCCGTAAAACTGGAAAGCAGGAGCACTGCTTAAGCAACATATAGGTGAAAGAATAAAAAGTTAAGCGGTGTTGGCATAACCTTCATTTAGGTCTACTACATGAAGCATAAAATAAAGTAAGACGAGAGGTCCGATCAGATAAGTCAACCCGTTATATCTGATCAACTCACGAGCAAACCTAAAGAAAATAGAGGTGTTTTTTTTTTACCCAGATTTACAGTCAGGGCAAGTTCACGCGTGGGGACGGCTCGGTGAGTAGCTATTCCTTTGCGTCACGACTGCTATCTGTGCAGAGTTTATATATCAGCAATAAATAATCAATGTCAGGGTGTAGCGATAGGTACCGTGGTCGCTACACTTGAAAAATGATTGCGCTGATCGATGGTGGCGATAAATTCGCTCATGCGAGAAAAATTAAATATTACATCGCTCGCTTATGCCGCTTGAATTTGGTTCAAGCTTGCTTTACAAACATGAACCCCGGGTAAGAGGTATTTCTTCCTGTAAAGGCCTCGTATAATGTATACATGCTGAATTTATCACTGAAATGGTGAATTACATAAGTTATGGTGAAGCAATAACGTCCGTAAGCCGGGTAGCAAGTCCTAAAAATATACATTTTCTAATCAAGATTAACGGCATTAAGGCTAAGTGGACGCCTGATAATTTGCCTTGTCTAGCGGCATGAAGAAAGGGCACTAAAAATTTAAAGCATTAATTTTTACCGCCTAAAGGAGCACAGGTTCCTTAAAAATTATTTTTGTAAGGCAGGCGTCCCTCCGCCGAGGCTTAATCTTCGAGCTTCCTAATTCGAAATAAGCTGATAGGTGGTCTTCGTAATTTCATTATCAGTGCGGCGAGTTTCAGCAATAGGCACGTCTCTTGTGTTTCAGCAAGGACATCAGCAAAGCAAACACGAGCCGACTGTTTTATGAACAAGCACCGACAGGACTCACGTGTAGAAGGTGCTACAATCGCTAGAATTATAACATCGGTAGAAAGCAGAAAATGTGAGACCCTCAACAAAACGGTGGAACATTCGCTTGCAAAGGACATCGTCCTCTTTGTCACCTTAGCCACATCTGCCTTTCCACATCCTTGTACATGACCATAGGGAAGGCACGTGTGCCCATAGGTACTAGGTGATAGTCTAAATCTGTATTTCAGAACAAATAGCTTATTGCCTGCGGTGTCCCCGTGTGAAGGAGGCGCCTTTGAAGTTCAAGAGCCGAGTGGTGCTGTGTACATGCAGTACATGCAGGCTGATATGACGCTGCTTCTCTTGCTCCTCTCCTTCCCACTGTGACAACTTGTCCCCAGCGATTGTTCATATGCAGTGGAAACTTCGGTGTTATCATGACACTACCGAATAGATTGCTAGCCCTGCGTATTTTGCCAGAGGTGGCGCTTCGCTGCACGCTGAGGCACGAGAAAGGCCTTGGCTTTCATCGCATCGTCCCTGGCATGGTCGCAGATGGTTTGCCAAAGCTTCTTCGCAACGCACATGCACATATATAGTGCACCAGAACGGAACGTTTTTTTTTATGCGTTAGCAACGGGAAACCAAGCAACATACGTTCATTTTCTTTCGTTTTTCGATTACTTGAAACGTTCACTTACGTACTGGCGGGCCAGTTGATTGCACATGACCTTCAGAACAGGAGCGCAAATATAAGAAAGAAGGATGCCCCATCAGTGCCTACGAAGTTGTGCCGCTGAGTTGAGCTCACGGGTGCGACCTCCGCCGCATTTTGACATAATCGTGGGGCGTGAAAAGACTTCTGGTGTTAAGACGTCAACCCCGCAGTTCTTTCCTCCAGGGTGTTCAAATTGAGATAAGCATTTCGCACGCCAATTGTAGTAATTTGTAGCGGAATTATGTGCTATTTTAACAGCGCACCTGTTCTAGCTTGGCGTAAGATGTGTGCCCAAAACCTATCATCATCATGAACGGGTATGTGCCACAGAATTTGGGCACATCCCACTACTCACCCCCGCGGCGTGGCCTGCAATCGCCCTGAGAACAGAGAGAGAGAGAGAGGAACACAACAGAGAGACGGAGAGAAAGGTATAAAGAACGAGAAAAATTCTTGCCGAAAAAAATTCTTCCCGAGTCGGGATTCGAACCCGCGTACCCTCCATCCGAAGGCGAGAGTCCTAACCACTCGTATGTCCGGGCACACTAGCAGAACGTTGCATAGCCTTGTATAGTATAGTGTCACGTGGTCATGACGTTAACGAAGGCAGCAGTCGGCGTGTCTGACCAAACATTTTATTTGGGCGAACCTGTGCCCGGAAAACGAAAAGTCACACTACAAGCAACGCAACCTGTAGGCTCATAGCGGCGAACAGAACGTCGGCCGTCGGTAAACAGATCTGCAGTAAGGCGCGTCGGCATATATACATGCGGCATCGAACATTCGAGCCTTATCGCTGGTGGCTCCGTAAGTTTCAGAATAAACTTTACACTTAACTGTTCGCGTTTGCGCGCTCAAGCCTGTAAGAAGATTCTAAAATAACCTGGAAGGTTCCCAGACATTAGGGCGTGGTTTGCGCAAAGCAGCGGCTACGCGTGCAACCGGACTCGGTTACATATAAATAACAAAAAAGGGCGCGCGGCAATAGCGTGGCAAGGGTAGTGAGCGTGAGGAGGAAAGATGGGATGGTGAGGAGGAGGGGACAGAGTAAAGCTTAGCACAGAAAGAATGAGAAAAAGACAAATAGAGAGAAAGAAAGACAGGAAGATCATCAACGAAGGAGAGAGCAAGAAGGAGGAAGGAAGCGTCGCGTTGCCTAGCGACCAGATAAGGCACCACCCGGCCAAGCCACGCCCACCGACGGAGACATTGTGCGCAGCCTCCGCTCTATAGTGCATAACCTGGCTGCACCCGTCCAGAGAGTCATGGGGTGTCCTAAGAAAGTGCGTACTCCCGAGGAGGAAGTGACGCATCTCGAAGCTAGACGTATCGGTCGGCGGGGAGTACGAGCGCCGAGGAGCCCGTACTTCGCTGTGCCATGCATTGTGCGACTTCGTGCAAACTGGCGGTGTTTTATTGCGATAGCAATTATATGGACAGTCTCGGCTGATTTTTGCCGTCGCCGCCGTCATGCACCGTATATTATATATATGTCTATATGTATATATATATATAAAAGCCACAACGAAAAATAATTAAGAAAACTTTCCGACGCGCGGAATCGAACGGACGACCTCTCGCTTTGCAGCGCGCGGCGTTATACGGTTAGGCCACCAACAGTAGCGTCTTTCAGCCCGCTAACGGCGAGCTATTTATATACACCATTTAATTCAGCATGCTTTCTTAGTCACCACATAGATGGCGCGATGTGCGCGCGTGGTCCGCTTTAAAGGTCGTCGCCCCGCTCCTGCGAACGCCGTTGCTCTTCGCCCTACAGGGCGTGGTCGCCTTCGTGCGCTTATCTCGAGGAAAGAAGGGTGTGGCCGGGGGGGCGGGGTGGAGTGGAGCGTGGGGGTGTATGTCTTGTGCTCTCCCTGCGATGTCCGCGCTGAAGTCACAGAGCGTACGAAGGTCACTTCGCTCGCTGCAGCGGCCGCGTTTGCGAAAAGAGCGCGCCGTTCAAACAGAAATAAGTAACAACTGCGACATTTAGTTCGCGCTCGTCCTGTGTGTACCTGTTCGTTCGTTTCGTGCGTGCTGCTTTATGTTTCAGCAGTGTGCTTCAAGTATCGAGCTGTGACGCATGAAAGTTCGCGCTCGTCCTGTGTGCGTTCTTTTCGTGCGTCCTTTGGGCTCGAGCGACGCGCTGGCAATTTCGAGCTGCTTTCCGTTCTTCGCGTTACATTCTAATTTGTTGCTATCGCATTCATTGCTTGGCCGTTGCGGTGAAGCTGTGACTTTTTTTTCTTTATTCCTACCATGGCGGTGATCCTGTATTGCACTTCATATGTTATTCATTCTGCTAGTATTTCAGTCCAGTATCGAGTCTTGCTCTTCTGATTAATTGGTCTGTTGCACTGCCGCTATGACGGCAGTCAGAGTTTCAACAAGGGTATTTGGATGTTAATGGCTACGCGCAAATCAGTCATCCACGCACTGCACACCAGCAGCATAAGCAATCTTCTCCGCGCATTCAAATACGATTACGTTGCGCCATACGTCCTGAAGCGCAATACATGACCACGCTTCGCGTTTCTTTCACACGCGGGACTGAGGCACGGTAGGTGGCTGCGGATTAAGGCGGAAAACGTCCTAATTGGAGCGCATTCTGTCTGCCATTCAGAGTGGCTCATTAAGCGCGGCCTTTTCACTCTTTTCTTTCGCGTTTTCTTTTTTTTCCAGCTATTTGCCGTTCCCCTGTAGGAGGAGTAAATGAAAAGACGCAATGCAAGAGGAATTAGAGCCAGCCCTTCAGCGTTGCTTTTCAGCAGACGATAAAAGATAAAAACCGGAAATCCGCTTCTGTACGTACACTATCAACAGAAAAAGATTGTCACAAGTTATCGGTTGCCGGAGCTGCAAGATTTCGACAGGCGGCGCTGCGTTTTTCCCGAGCGCGCCGATATCGAGAGTGCGCAGCACATTCCATTTTCCAAAGCAGCGGTGGCCGGCGGAAAGCACTCCAACAAGCAGCTACTTCTGGGCAACTGCGATAGAGATACGGTTGCTCGCAACTTCACTGCAAACGGGTTTGAGCCTTTTAGGGAGCTTTGGGCTCGTTGCGCAGCGTGCATCCTAAAGGTACTACGCAAAACCCTCTTCAAAAGGAGGTTTTATTTACATCCTTTGTTAAGGGAGTGATTGCATGGAACAGCGTACTTTTGGTGTTTCTATTGAACTCATTTTGGGGGCTTGAACGGAGCGCATTGGGAGTCCTTCTGCTTCTTTTAAGAGCTTTTAAAACCTCCTTATTATAGGCGGCCCCAGAGCGGTCGCGAGAAAAAAAATATTTCTAGCTCTATATTACCGTTTCACGAACAATTTCTGCTATTATTTATCACTAGGACATATTAGAAAATGGACATCAATGTATTTATGCACAGTTACGTCGTTTACATACAAGTACGCACAACACAGGAATCGAACTCGCGGCCACACGCACTCCAAGCAAACACCATAACCATTTAAATGTAAACATTTCGACAGAAGTCTATCTGGCTGCGTGGAAGAATTAGGAAGTTGAAATACCTCCACCCACAAAATCTTGGAGGAAACCCGACGTTTCGAGACCGGCTTGGTCTCTCCTTCAGGGGTGACTGTGCTGATCAGGGAGGCTTCGTCGCAGCTTGTTTTTGGCTCCGCCTTTCTCTTTCCCTCACGTTCCGGAGGCCGTGCACGTAGATCGGAGGCATTGTTCCGAGGGACCGGTTCACATTCGCAGGTGTGTTTTGGATGTGCCACGACTCGAGTAAGAGCCTCCTTCTCAGATTCCTTTCCGTGCATTGCGAGAAGCACGACCACAAAATTGACTTCGAGGGCGCTTCCATCATAAAAACGGAAAGGAATCTGGGAAGGAGGCTCTTACTCGAGTCGTGGCACATCCAAAACACACCTGCGAATGTGAACCGGTCCCTCGGAACAATGCCTCCGATGTACGTGCACGGCCTCCGGAACGTGAGGGAAAGAGAAAGGCGGAGCCAAAAACAAGGTGCGACGAAGCCTCCCTGATCAGCACAGTCACCCCTGAAGAAGAGACCAAGCCGGTCTCGAAACGTCGGGTTTCCTCCAAGAATTTGTGGCTGGAGGTATTTCAACTTCCTAACCATAACCATTACACTACAGCGCCACCGCTTGCTCCCGTGTATTTTTCATGGGCTTATATATGTACCAATGTATGTACACAGCGGCTGGTAATCCGTCGGCGGAACTCCGAATTTCTGTTCTTGTACCTTGGCGTGTTTTTGCGCTTGAGTAAGGTCAATACCTAATTTGTGGGGCGTCATACAGGCCGACGTAAACACCTTCGGCTCCGATTTCGTCGGCTTGTCTTGTTGCGCCTTCAGAAAAATGATAAACGTGTACCCTCTCGAGTGCTTCTCCATATACCGACAATGCTTCGCTCGCCCGAAATCCGCGAATACCAGCGCGACAAAGGTATCTTCAGATGACCGAACGTATGTGCATTCCATGAGCGTATGCTGAGGAGAAATTCTCGTTATTACTGCCGCCGCGAGCTGAAGGCGTCTAGAGGCGGCAGCGTGTTCTGAGCTGTTCGAAGACCGCCTGCCGTCGCATATGAAAATTACACAAACAGAAAATTCCAGAGTTACAAGGACATTGTAACGCGCCTACATAAAGTGCGTTGAATGTGCGCGTACAGCCGCGAGCTGCACGCAGCTAGGGGCAGCAGCGCCTTCTGAGCAGCTGAACGCTTATCTATTTCCGCAATTAGCGCTTATTCGCAATGCACGCTTTAGCACGGCATTCAGTGATGCTCTATTACGCATATTCAGTATTTATTTGCTTTCATACTCGGATACTACCTACATTTCTTACTCATTAGCTTTTATTGTTAAGCATCACGCCACCACGTTAAAGCGAATGCCTAACGCGTGCGCCAAGGTCAAGGACAACCTCCCCAGTTTACCAGTGACAGGTCTCCCACAAAACAAAAAAGTTAATGGACTTGCACTTCTCTCTTGCGAACATCCATGTGTACTTGGCCCTCCCCTCAGACAGATGATGCAGTACCCATTAAAAAAATGCATTACTCTCTTCCTCAGTGGAACGGCTGTTCTAGAGAAAATATGGTTCTGTTGAATTACTTCATCACAGCAGCAGAGAGGTTGGCTTGTTTGCAATTCAGAATTTCACAATAGTAACACAGAAACACGAGGACTGTAGCAAATATGCAGAAAACTGGAACAACTTTATGATATGTGCACTCCCTCGTCCACCTGCACACTATGTGAAATTTTATTTATACAACAGCCACCTTCAATTATGCTACTATTGATAAAAGATCACCCAATCTACGTTAGAATACAGTAATGATTTTCTGTCTAACTTTCTGTTGCCTATCTTCTACAATGTCTCATAATCTGTGAATCATCTGTTCAATGTGTTTGGTAATAAAACACAAGCAGTTACATAGAGCAGGCAGCATTTCAGCAATTTCTTTTGCTAGCACAAGTTCATTTCTTCAATTTGCATGCACGACAAGTAGTCATACTACAATAGATACAAGAACCAGTGGTTGCAACATTTTATTGGCATCAAAACAGCAGCAGTTCTCGTGTCAATGTAAGGATATAGGTATATATTTTCATTGCCGTGTACAGAACCTGCTCCCAAAACTGAACACGTGGAACAAATACAGTACAGCCTAAGCACTATACATAATTCACAGCAGTAAAGCAACGCGAAAGTAGGGTGTAAAATCTCATAATGATGCACACTGACGTACGCACTTCACCGTGCCAGTATGTAAGCACAATCGAAAAAAATAGGCTACCCAAGGAACTTGATGTCAGCCTACACACGAAGGCAACTAAATTAGCAGAATAAGGCTAGCATCACTTTTGGGAAATATGAAGCCGTGTGGACAGGCAGTCGTACAGTTTTTTATTGCATTAGCTTGCCCTATAGCATCAAAACATGTCGCACATAATTCTGTAGTTGAGTTTCCTACAAAAAAGCCCAAAATAGACATGTGATGTTGACTGTAGGTCCACTTACCAAGATGCATAAAAGCATTCAGGAATGCCCACAAAATTACAAGGTTGCCTTCATATGTCGCTGTATATATTTACTCACAGATACCTGGAAGCCATCGTAAATTTCTGGAAGTGTGCTTGGGAACTTGTCGGCATAACCACATGACTGCAATGTACCAATACTTCTAATATGCATAACAAGTACAGCCATGCTTCAATGTTTTTATGCCAGCTAGTGCCATCTGTAACTCAAAAGTTCATCCTTAATTCCTCACTTGATGGCCTACGCATAATTACCACATTGAAAATAATCCAAGCACCATGGCTGCAACGTCAACTTGCAATTAGGCAATCACAGGCACAATAAAAAAATTCCTGTAAATAGTGACTGGTCGCTTTGCACATTGGATCCTAGGACTTTATATGCCATGAGGATGAATAAAAATTGACCACACATATATAGAGACTGCGAAACAGTCAGGAGTTGAGTTCATAGGTAAGGAAAACGTGAAAACGAAATCACAACATAAAGCAACAAAAGGGACGGAACGACACACTACTAACAACTGAAGTTGAACGTGTGCTTGGCTTTTTTAGTCATGTGTGTTTATATCTTTCTGTGGTTTTGTTTACACTTCAGTTGCTAGTAGCGCATTGTACTGTTTGCCCCCTTCATTCCTCTGTGGATGTGTGATTGTTTAGTCTTGTGATTTTTTCGTACTGCGTGTTTGCATCTTTTTGTGTTTTCGAGTAAACTTCAGTTGCTAGTAGCGCGTCATCCTATCCCGTTCATTTCTCTGTGCTGTGATTTTTTTGCACCCTTTTTAACTATGAATATACACCAACTCGCCCAACTGCCCCTGTTAAGAGTTATGTTTGGTGAATAACACTGGGTCCACTCAGCGTCTTTTTAAACAACGCGAAATTTTTAAATGCAGATGATATCAGAAAGGCTGCACGCAATATTGCGCATAACACTCTGCATCAATACCAGTGTTGGCCCAAATGTGGCAAAATGTACGAGCTGTTCGACATAGTGTAAAGTGAGGCACATCAGGGTATTCCCACAATCATGGGTGTCGGCAGAGGTTTGCACAAAGGGCACCTGCCCCCCTCAAGGCACACCAGCACTTGACCTTACCCAATCTACACTAATGCTCTCCTCCTCACCAGGCTGACACGTTACGTCGCCTTGCACCCCCAAGACAAAATCCTGCCGACACTCTTGCCCACAATACACTTGCCTTGAACACAGACTGGTGGGCAAGCAACAGTTGCTGCTTTGCCAGAAGTGTATTCCTGAAAAATTACACAAAAAAGAAGTCCACTAAAATTTCTGTATACATAAAAATGAATGCCTTACCGAAGATTCGCACTTGACTATCCTTATTGCAGACATTTTGTCAAAACACGGAATAAATACAAAATTGAGATGCTGCTAAGTATTTCCTTGTGAGCTTTTCACTTAGTGTGCACAGGGCGAAAAACAAACGGACGTAAAAAAATGCCAAACACCACCAGAAGTGTACTCTTGTCATGTTTACCATTATCTGGGTAGTTTTTGATGTCAGTAAAGTTATCATTATAAGTACACTTTAAAAGGATTGTGAATGTTAGCAAGGTCTTGATCAACCGCACCTACTCTGTTTAGGAGTGAAGATTGGGCAACTTGGCACTGAACCATGGCAGAAATAAACAGCGCACTTCTAATGAGGATAAACTAAGACCTGGGCACAATAACAGCGTTTTAACCTTGTCAAATTGTGTCAACACTCATGATACTATGTATTGACCTTGAAAAATGTGGCAACATAACGCAAAACAGCAAATTAACGAGTGGGAATAAACAAGACGATTCAACAATCTGGTTCAACAGACTCAACAGCTGTCTTATATCAATGCGATTAAATTAGCCTTGCACATCTCCTAATGGCTAAGAATATGCACATGTAACCTTGGCAAATTCCACTGTTGATATGTGACCAATGAAGTTGCATTCCTTCAATGCCGTTGAATGGCCGTTCCTTCTTTTCTGTTTTCACTGTTTTCTGATTTTCATTGTTTTCACTAGCGTAAATGTTCACCCTTTTTGTTTTTGTCACTTTGCAGATGGCGTAGGTGTTTTGCCTTTGAATGTGCACGTTTCTTCTGCTTTGTCTTTCCTGTTTCTTTTTGTATGCGCATATGTTTTGCCTTTGAACATGCACACGTTTCTGCCGCTCTGTGCGTTTTTTTTTTTGCTCTGCTGGGCCTTGTGCACTTCTCAAGCTACTAGTGTCGCTTTTCACGTGAGGCCCATTTCCTGTATTTTGCTGCAATAAACATTTATCAATTCATTCAATACCATAAAACGCATGTGCTTCGCAATACACACTGCACTTAGCAGATGTCTGTCACATGATATGGCCGTCATTATATTGCTTTAACACGATTTATTCGTTCTAGCTAAATGAATCCAAGCTAATGATGTTAATGTAACGTGATATGCTATTTCACTGTTCCTTGATGCATATGTATCAATGTACAGTGCTTATGTACCTTAATATGCTATTTCAGGAGACAGGCAGAGAGCGCAATGCGAAATTGTTGCCGAAAAGTCTTTTCACATCCTGATAATCTGTGCTTCGGTGGGTTCTCACAGTTGCATGGCGGGAGACAGATGTCCAGGGTAGTTGACTGCATCCAAGGTAGATGCTGCAAAATGAGAGCGCATGGTCTTGTCACGTGTCAATGTGCGCAAAATGACACCATGACGAAGGATTAAAACAAACAAATGATGTTGGAGAAAAGAATGAATAGAAAACAAAGTTGTCCTTTAAGCACATTCCATCTTGTGACAATGTGATAACCATGGCCTTTTGCTCTAGTGTACATTCCCTGAAAGCATCATGCCTCATTCATGCTTTATTGCAGGCAAGAAAATTATATCGTAAACAACTTTATTAGGGCGCACACGTGGGTCGATTGACTGGTCGTGTGAAGCATGAGTGATATTCACAGCAGTTCCAAAACATGCATCACACATCATTGCTATCTGAGTTTAACGACTTAAATGCGAATCATTTCTTAAAAACTTCTGCTACTTTGAGCGGATCTATCTACCTCTCTATCAAGCCGCCTACGACTCATTGCTTGTGTGGTCGTTTCGTTAAAGGGGTCATGAACCACTTTTCCAAGTAATGATCTAATGGCCTCAGTATCGGAGTGTACTGCCTCCCGAATCGATTGCCGCAAAAATTTCTCGAATCCGTCAAGAATCAGCGGAGTTACGGGGGTTTGGCGCACGCTCCCAGCGCTTTCTCTCTTTTCTCGTGCCGACGAGCGCACTGGAAGCTAGACAGGGAGGGATGGCATGGGGGAAAGAAGTTACGCCAGCGCGCGTCATGAAACGCGATCGCTCTCCCGCTGTGATTCGCTTGCGCGAGTGCGGCTACCGTGTACTGAGGAGTGCGGCGCCGGCAAGTGGCGGCACCCCGCGGCAAGAAGCGCATCTGATCCGAACGCCGCTCTCGATTTACGTCGGCTATCGGCCAATAAGCATGCTATGTCTCTTGCGACGTACAGCGGACAGACGCCCCGCCCACCGACGAGAGTGAGAACCGGCCTCTGTTTGAAAAGAGGGTGCCTGGGGAAACGGCAACTTCGCGCTCCGCTTGTGGCCATTACGCGGCATGCACGACTGTAATATTTGGCAGAGCAGTTCATAGCCGTGTCAGCTTTCCGCAGGATGTGTTTTTTCAATCAGCCCAAGGGGTGCTTCATGACCCCTTTAATGGGATGTATGCAAAATTCGTGTGGCATGACACGACTGGCAATAAGAACATAAATGATGGGTTCCTTAACTGAAAATCATGATACGCAGTTCATAACGACATGACTTTACACGTCACCCCCTTGGTTCTCTGCGACTGTTTCGTTAAACTTGATATTCCAAAACAGGTATGGCGTCACAAGAAGTGTATGGACGCACATAAACGGACAGTTTTCTAACGATGCAAATCATGGACACGCTTGTCATGTATGGCGTTAATTTGACAACATGGTCTCGGGGGCGCTTGTGGCCGTTTCGCCTGCTTCATATACACCAAAATTGGTATTGTGCTAGTGTGATTGTACGACCAACATAAGCGACAGCTGGCAACATGAAAATAATGACATGCATGTCATGTACACACGCCACGCTCATGGTGCGCTCGCGGCGGTTCGCTAGCTTGACATACACCAAAATTGATATACCGTGGCGTGATTGTGCGACAAACATAAATGACATATAGTAACATGAAAATGACATGTATGTCATTTACGGCATGGAGCCTGGTGCGCTCGAGTCCGGTTCTCTAACTTGATATCATGCCGAAATTGGTATAGCGTGACGTGACTGTATGACGTACATAAATGACAGCTGGTAACATGGAAACAATGAATGATATGCGTGTAATATACGGCATGGGTTACATGCCACGCTCATGGTGCGCTGGCGGGCATTTCGCAAGCTTGACATGCCGATCTTCTGTTCTTGTTTTTTTTTTTTTGCTTTTCATTGCGCTTTTAAAGCGACGCATTGTGCAGAAGGTCATCTACAGGTGCATGAGCGACGATAAGGGCTCGCAAAGAGAGAGAACGTCAGTATTGCTTACCATTTTTGTTCCTGACTGTGCCGAGCACGTAGGGTGCCCATGATCTGCTTGGTAATACACAGCGGCACGCACGCTTGAGTCGACAGGCCGTCGCGATTATCGCACTCGCAGCGCAGCATGTTGCACTGTCGTCAAACACGCATTTCACATCCAGCGGCGAGAACACAGTGAGGCTGCAAGCACAAAACACACACACACGACCGACACAGCTCATCACTTGAGAAGTGGCGTTCACAAGGCCAAGCCAGCCAAGCTACGATCTACGATCGCGCCGCCGCGGGAACGACTCTCTCCTCGCGTTTCTTTCATTTAGATGCGAAGCAGCTCTTTCACTCCCGTGTGTAACGCCGTACGTTACGTGCGTCCGTACGAATGCGCCGCAACGCGTTCCCCTTCGATCCAGCGCCCGTGTCTCGACTCTGAAGAAACAACGACTACGAAGTCTTGCCAAACGCTTTAATGAAACTTTCACGAAACCCAACCCGCCTCCCGTGTCTTTGCGTTTCAAACAAATGTTTACT
This sequence comes from Rhipicephalus sanguineus, assembly GCF_013339695.2. Taxonomy (NCBI): domain Eukaryota; kingdom Metazoa; phylum Arthropoda; class Arachnida; order Ixodida; family Ixodidae; genus Rhipicephalus; species Rhipicephalus sanguineus. Next base: position 9,276,073 of record NC_051176.1, on the reverse strand, counting down.
CGAGTAAACGCTACACCGAGTTTCGCTTCAAACCGTTCTTCCAGCACACGCGTCGACGCCCGTTTCAACGCCGTGCGCACCGCTGCTGCTTCGCATCCCCTCAGGGTTCCCTTCGGGGAGATGATCCAAGTTTTTTAAAGACGATAGTCTTTCTTGGGGAACTTAAACGCAGAAATTTGGTCTGTCTTTCTGTTTGTCGGCACGACACTCGAATCAGCCACCCGGCGAAAGTTGAACCACTTGCCCAAGGGCCAGCCATATTGAACGGCTGACTAGGTTCATACTTGTGTAGATTGTTGATCAAAAAGCAATCATTACGCATATCTGAGGCGCAAAATCACTAGGTAAGTATTAGGTGGTGTGTTCCTTTAATAGAAAATACATAGATACGTAATTCTAGAGACCCTAGTTTCTTAAGCTGCGCTTAAAATGCGACTGCGGTGAAACTTGCCTTCCTCCGTGCCCTCTGCACGAGCTCATTGTTGTGTTTCGGTTTCGGTTCAGTATTGCACTGTACGAATGCCATGGGGCGCTGCTCTGGCATTCCTGCTTTACCCAGGCGACGTGTAAATAAAAGAGTGTGTGGAGAGTACTCGCCGAGTGCGGACGTTTCTTCTGCTTCGGCGCTTCGCGCCAAACCGCGTGTTCTGGCTGGCTGGCGTCCACGCCGGTCGCGTTGGTCACCGCCGGTCTTCGCCTGCTGCTGCCCCGGGACTACCAGCCCGCAACACAACACTCATGTTTCCCGACGTATTGCCAGATGGCGTCCATATTTTCTATGTTTTTTCCTCGCGCGCGCATGCGTCGCGAAGCTTTGTCCCATTTCACTTCGGTAGCGCCTCGTCTGGCTTGCTTTTCAGCTGGCAGGGGCGGGCCGCAGTAGGCTGCAGCCGCCAAGGTCAAAGGGTGCTCCCTCGCTTCCTCTCTAACATATGCAGCAGCCGTTCAGAGGGTCGCGTATATCTCTTTCGCTGGGCTATCTGTGTGAGGGATTTTATTTAGAGCGTTGAAGCATGCCGCCTCTAGCCAATTCGTTATACACAAGCGTATACTGAGTGTGCGTGCGGCGCCGATTGGCCACATCGAAGGTTCGCAGGCTTTTCCTTCTAGTTTCTTTGTTTATTTATTTCTTTCTTTTACTTCTTTCCCCCGCACAGCTGCATACATGCCCACCAGCACTGATGGCATTATGGAAAGCTTCGCAAAAAATAGAGAAAACATGCCAGAGGAAATGAGATGGGAATTTTTTGTTCTTGAACTGCATTCGACGAATGGCGTCAGATAGTGAATTTGCCTCCTTTCATGCACATAATTTCTTAACGAAGTAAAATTGAGGACACAGAACTTTATTACACCCACCTCATTACACCCTAAGGGAGTACTGTCCAGATGAAGGTAGTATTAAGGAGGATTGTAGCCCTTGAAACGCCCAATTGGGCTAGTTTGCGTTTGCAGTGTTCAGCGAAAAACGAAAAACAAAATGGACATCGTGTGCATAGCCACATCTGGCGATAAGCAATGAACAAGCGTTTCTTTAAGATGTGGGCATTCAGAGGGACTGCTTTCCGACGGTCCGCGGGCCACCCCTACTCTTGGCAATCTCGCTATCGGCGTGCTCGTGAACAGTGGCGCCGTGCGTCGCAGTTCTGCGGCTCTGGCCACCGTTCACTAGTGCTAATCATTTTCCGTTGAGACTGTACATCGACTCCGGTGCGTGAGGTGTCACAATTCCCGAAGCGTCAAAAGCGTGCCCCATTTGTCGTACGCTTCCGCTTGTTTCTGCTCGAAGGTTCAGCACATTGCTCTGTCTTGATGCAGTGCATGCGTCCTCTGAGATGGAGAATGATTAATCCTGCCAATATGATGATCCGGGCAGAAGGTCGCGAATACAAACTTGTGTAGAAATAGAACGGGCTGACCTTAAGAAAACCGTGCCGCATTTGAGCGGACGATGGAAGTCGCTGCATTTTGATCCTGCAGCTACTTGTCTGCCCGAAGCTTTCCCGAATGAAGACTACCACAAGTGACAAATAAAAACGCAAATACCTGTAGCGCTCAACTATTTCGTCATCTGTGCTGAGAGTTTAAATAAGGACGAGCTCATAAAAAAAGCCGCACCTCCCCGAAGGGGATCGTGAGGAAATGCGAATGCATTTGGGTGCACCCGATGAGTGTGCGAATAATTAATGAAGAGAGACGAGAGTGCGCACGTAGAGGCGTAATGCTCGAGTTGCATTGTGTTACACTTCGTCCTAGTGGTATCGTTGCCGCGAGAGTTTCGACTTCACCGACATCCATCGCTATCAAGACACCAAAGCGCGCGCTCCCTGCATGATATTATATGTCCGAGCGCAGAGAGGAGGAGCGCCCGAGCTCTCTCTCCGCCGAGCGAGCTCCGCGATGCGAGCGCCCTCACCGGGTACACTCCTCCTCTCCCTTACCCTCCGCTACTCGGCGATCCGAGCGCCATCACACGCCCGCGCGCTCCTCCTCTCCCTTACGCTCCGCCGCTCACCACCTGCTCCGGTTGCTAGGCGCGGCGAAGCTGTTGCTAGGGGCGAGGAGGAGCGCGCGCGGAGAGATAACACCTGTGCGCACGCCGGCCAGGGACGCAGGACAACCCCCGACTAAGAAATGCATTCGCATTTAAAAGTGGCAGCTGCATTGTAAAGTCATTTGACCGAGTTAACTTGGATTGGTCACTCTGCATGCGAACTATATTGCGTGTGTACGTACAGTCGCGCTCAATGTGACTTGCAACACGGGGGCGCGTGGCATCACGAGTTAAAAGGTTGCGCATTCCTCCCACTAGCCCTTATTTCAAGAACTAAACGCTGTTTTCTCCCTGGGGGATGTTCCCAAATAAGAAAATAACAATAACTTACAGAAATGAAGCAAGTTAAAGCCGTGCACAATCATTAAACTCGTGAGGCCATGCGCTCCCGTGTTGCAAGTCATATTGAGCGCGACTGTACCACGTCTATTCTTTAAAAGCTGTTCAACTTCTCCATCAAAAACAAGTTTCTGGTTATTTTCGGCAGTTCACGTGAAGACAGCGAACACTGCAGATTGTCTACTACATCTACAGTAAATGAAAAATGTATAATGTTCTATTATATAGGTTTCGTTTTTTTTACTACAATACAGATTTTTTATAAAAATTCTACATTAAGGCTCTTGTCGTTTTCGCACACGCACTCCACGTCGAGGCGGAATAACATTTCCGCGCTTAAAATTACAGTTTCACCCCTAATTAACAATAACTCGTTAATTAACTTTTTAATTATTGACTTGAGGGCAGGTGTTTATATTAGAAAGTTGTAGTGCGTACCAATTTTTGTCATGCCTATTTTATAGAAATCACAAAAGTTGCACGTAGTTCGAAATATTCTTCATTGAATGTCAAGGGCGAAATCGAAACTCTCCGCGCAAAGCGCGAACGAAGCTTGCCCGTTCTGCTACGTCAGACCGGAACGACGAAATTGGAATAAAGGCGCGCCGCGGCCGTATGTTTTCCCGAAAAAGCTGCAGGTAATCTCACTTGCGCCCGCGCATCGCCTTATTTTCGCGAGTAGCGTTTGTTGCTTACCCGTTTCTTTCGAACTGTGCGCAAGAAAACCGCGATATGAACCTTTTTCTTTTTTTTTTTTTCTGGTAAGTATAAAAATCAGGGGCTGCCATTTCGGCGCTCCTTGTTGCAGACAAGCGATGTAGTTCCTGGCGCATCTTGAAAGTTCAAGAAAGAAACACACGAGCCCTACCCATCGCATACAAACATTAAGCTGCCTACTTGTGTATTTCAGAATGCTTGCCGATTTTTCTGGCCAGATTCTGCTTCTGCGCGCTTCATTCGAATTTCGTCACTTCCCTGTCACGTGTCGTCCCGGTGTTCCGCCGCACTTTGTGCGCGCCGGGCGCGATCAGTTTCGGTTTCGCCCTTGAAATTCGATGAATATCTCGAACTACGTGTAACTTTCGTGATTTCTAAAAAAATGGGTGTGCCATAAATTGGCACGCACTACAACTTTCTAATATAAACACGTGCCCTCAAGTCAATAAATAAAAGGTCAATTAGCGAGTTTTTCTTAATTAATGGGAACAGCGTCATTTGCACTGCGGCAAAGTTTTTCTGCCACGACATGGTGTTCATGTGCGAAAACGGCAAGAGGCTTACTGTCATAGGATTTTTATAAAGAATCTGCATTGTTTTAAAAAAAGCAACCTGTATGTTTGACCGCAATTCTTCCTCATCAAGAAATTCCGAGATTTCCGCCGGACACGTTCTCTAAAACAAGCAATATGTCTTACTACTCCCGACTATTATGAAGATGCGTTATCTTTAACAATTTAGTTGTTTTAAAAGTTATTTCTTAAACAATTGCGGCGGTGCTTAGCTATTCTCATTTTTTTTAGGCGTGGTATGGGGGAGATGGTTGTGAAAGACGTGCGTAAAGAAAACCGCGCGTACGGATAAACACACGCTTAATATACGCATATATTGTTTCGCGCAATGTAAGTGAAGAAATCATAAAGTAAAGAGAAATAAAAGTGGACGAAAAAAATAAGTCGTAACTGATGAGAACCGAACCCACGCCTTCGTTATACGCCTAATATGAACTTACAAATTGAGCTACGCTTCGCCGCCGTCATTCCATTGGTTTCCTTTGTTAAACGCATGAAAGGAAAAAACGCAAAATTATCGACGTTTCTGCAGCACATTTGTACAATCTTTCCCGGGCAACGAGACAGGTTACCTGAACGTCCCCGGCGTAGCTGAACACCCTGGATATGCGTTTGGCTAGCTGGGACGCCTGCGATGTGCGCGACGCTGGCTGCGGAGAGGAGGGCGACGGACCTCCTTGCCAGTCAGGCTCGACGCGTGGAGGGCGGTCGCAGCACGGACGAAGCACGCAAGTCGAGAGCGCGCCCATGTCAACGAGACTGGGCATCATCGCCGGGCGGCCATTGTCCCTTCGAGACATCAGAGATGTGCCTATGGGCACCAAGCGCAAGCGGCCAAGTCCATCTTAGTGCGTCTTGCTTTTTTAGCCGATAGTGTCTCCGGTGTCAAACAGGGGATGCTGGCATGGAAATCGTTCCGAAGTATCCGTGTTGTCAGCAGGAAGACCATTCGTTCCTTGCTTAATGTTCTTGACAACCAAGGATTTCAGAGAAAGCGCACAACTAAGTATGGAACAAATGGCTGGCGTGCCAACTCTTGTCAACACGAGGGTTTTCAGACGAGAAAATTTCGCCGTCCCGAAAACACGACAGGCTTCGTTTGCACTTGGGAGTCTCTTTCATTCTTCGCACGCAATAAAGAGACTCGGATGCCAGAGATGCCTGTAAGGAATGACGGTTCGGATATTTCGAGTCCTTTTTTTTCTTGAACGTTATCGCCAGCTGACGCAATGCCACTAGCGAGCCACAGCGCGGAAATGTTGTTCACGGAAGCGCAGTACCTGTCCGTCTGTAAAGTGAGTCTACGCTTATCGTTTGACGAACGCTTTTTAGCCACGTGGGCATGTAAGTAACAGTGCAAAAGAACAATGCTGAGCTGCTCTTCAGCCATTTGTCGTGACGGTTGCAGTCGTCAGCTCAGGTAAGCCTGCCGCTCTGCCACTCACAGCCTTCGACCCGTTTTGCCATTTCTAGGCACTTCGAGAACTTGTCCTCCTATAAACATAACGTGATCCTACTTTTATGCTTGCTCAAGAAAAGTTGAGCGTACTGCAAATAACTCTACCTCTGTGCGACTTAGGAAATGAACCTATTGTTTTTTAAACATAAGTAAGCTTTCCCAGGGCAGCAAACAAGCGCGCATGCGCTCTAAATAGAAAGACGGATCAATACGACGGCGGGAATGTGGTAGATATTTGTAAAAAAAAACACACACAAAAAGTCCACCCGATCAGTCAAGTTCTCACTCCTTTCCTCCTGAGCCGGAACAAGGCATCGTCTCTATCGTAGAGCTGACTTGAGCCTCACGAATTACTTCATACGTGGTATACCTGCATAGACTGTCTCAGTAAACGGGATTTATTTCCGAATACTGCGCCAACATTTATAAAATAAAATTAACCTGTAAGAGCAGTCACAAAGCAGCGACTCGAATACAAAGCCGCCTCTACAGAAAAAGTGTCAACATTTCATGACAACAATAGCCTATCCGGAGACGAAAGGTGCACATCGGCACTGACCAGAGGAGCATGGGACACGTTCGTTGTGGTGAAACTGCTATCAGAGACCTCCCGCCATGGATATTCAACATAACATGTCAGACAGCCCTTTATTATACAGATACGCGTCATTGCAACGCAAGTCGCACAGAAGTATACGCGTCCATAAACGTCAACCTTCAATTCGCTTCTGGTTGTCAAAGAAAAAAAAAGCGTTTCATTGACAAGATCATCTCTACTCATCACTCACCAGAGCGAAAGAACTAAAAACTTGCGGAAATACTGCAATTCGTTTAGCGAGCGCTGAGGAGCTTATTAGATGTCACTCGATATTTTCACCTTTCCGTTGTTTTTTTTTTATTATTGTTCGACTACGTCGTTACTCTTTCACGTCCGTATTGCACACATTGCTGACGCTCCGTATCAGAGGTCCTCAAATGCGGGTGACGTGGGACAGACCGGCACACCTCAGTCTCATCAAGAATCGACATTCGTTGCCGAGGCGCAAACGAGGGTTCGGAAAGGCGTCAATGCGTGCTGGCACGCCGGAGTCCGGACAGCCCTCAAAATCGCGGAATGTGCATAGAGTTCGGAAGAGATTAGGTTTCACTGCATATTTCGAAGTATTGGTTGTATGAGTGGGTAAATTAGTAGTCTTCTTTAAAGTGCTCGTGTGGCAAGCGTGGTTGCACATCTGGCAAGATCCCTTGCGGTGAGAAAAATGTTATACTGCCTGTTTTCCCTTGTATCCGTGTTCCGTTCAGAGCAAAGGTAGTTTTGTCCTTCTCATGTGAATCATAATGAGTTCCACTCCACAACTGATTAGGTTTCGGTGCAAACAGGCAACGCATACAATGAAGCTCCAAACCACGCTGGGCTCAGTCTCGTATGTCTTCACCACTCCCGCTTCCTTTCTCAGACGCTCGGCCAGCAGCTTTGGTAATGTCTTTTTTTTTTCCTCTTTACATGTGCGAAAAGAATAAGTAGTGCATCATTTACCGCTTCCTCTATAAATGTAACGGCATGCTCGGACCTCTGCGAGAAGGTGCCATCATGGCACCGTTGTCAGAAATCCGACCATAGACCAAGCAATAAAAATGCGTATGGATAGCTGAAGGCTGACAATTTCTGTAGAAAAACGTTTGGGGTGGCGGATGCACCTAGCTCCTTAGACATGGAACGCGTATATTTTATGCCTATATGAACAGACAACCTATTGGCCGAGGTTTTGATGGAATATATCAGTTCAACGAGTATTACTGGGCAGCAATATTAGTAAAACTAGATTAAAAGCGGCTTAGAGCAACTACAGAAATGTTACAGCTAATAATAGTAAGGTATTTGGACTTGTAAAAGTATTCTGTGACTTTCCTGCGCACATTTCCTGAGCTACCAGTGCAAAGCATAGTCGATGCAGTCTTTCATTGCTGCGTCACTCAAATGCACCACCAACCGAACCCTCCCCACCGATGCCACAGCGAAATCAGTTGTGCACAGGCGAAGCAAATGTGACACAGCCAAGAGATGATTTCTTGACTCGTTGAAGACACGACCCCTGTCACTTAATGTGCATGCCTGTTTCTTCGGGCTAGAACAACTTGCTTCGAGCACAAACGGCGAAACTTGGTGCAATAGCGGGCAGAATCTTCATCATTGTGGCAACCACTAAATCGTAGCATGTGTTGACACCAGCCTTATAACGAGCTTCAACACCTCTCAAGTCGTAACGGTTGGTTGCCATCAGTCACTGTGCGCTGGCGCTCTATTTCAGGGAAAACATTCACTAGGAAGTCGTTCAACGTTGAGGCAAGCATAAGCAGATGTTGAAGCTAGCCGCGCCGTGAGCTTGGCTTCTCTCGATATCCTGGACGTTCCTAATTTCTAAGCCGTCTTTCCGCTGCTCGAGACGCTCTTATGATGTTGCACGCTCTTCATTCATCTTCTGCCGACGAGAGATTCGCAGACGACAGCCCGGGCACGGTGCTGGCCCGTGTCCTTGCGCAAGAAGGAGGCGTAATCCAATCTCGTCGACGTACTCCGATTCGAAATGCGGTTATCAGAGGAAAAAGTACAAACAAAACACTTTGCTTGCTTATTTTCTTTGACAGCGATGACGGAAGCGGTGTCGGCCGGTGCTAGTCTCGGGTGCCGCTCCGGTGTGGCCGAGGGATGCCCCTACCGCTGGCACGTTCCACAACCCGGTCGCAATTTGCTGCGGGAACAATGTGGCCTGCTCTCTTGCAGAAGCGCAGCCACCAGCAGTGCCCACCGATTGATCAGTTACGCTGCGCCCGTTTCGGAAAGTGCAAGGAGGAGGGGTTCGTCGCCGAAGGAGAGGGGATGAATCGATTCGTGGCCCCAAAAGGGAAAGGACGGCTCAGCGAATGCGGAACGGGAAGGCGCCACGTGCGTATGGGGGCTCGAAGCCGATGCCGTAAGCACCGTAGCCTTCCGCTCTAGCGCGCTCACTGGCCGCGTCTTTGGGCGTGTACGTACGCCTCAATGGCGCAGCGAGAGACGGTGCCTCTATTTGGCCTCTACGATGTTCTCTTTGTTCAAGTGAGCGCCGCCAAGGCGAGAACACGTGAAACTAGCCTGCCAGGCAACGAAAGGGGAGAACAAAGGCGGAGTGGAAGGAAGCGTTGTTCTAGCAGTTTCTGGCACGGCGCAGACACCTGTTGAACGCCGCTCCGTGGTCGCAAGGCCTGCCATTCCGCATGCGCTTGGGTCACACGTACGCGTGCATGGTTCAACGCCTTAGTACGACAACAGCGGCTGGATCGCACGCTACTTACTGCTTGTGCAGTGAGTCTCTTCTATATTTAGAATGGCAGCCCTCTTTTTGTTTTCTTATATTTCGCTTCGGGAAGTTGATTTCCTTATGACGCCTAGGCATTTACCCCCGTATTCACAAACGCTCCTCGACTCGAATTTCGTCCTTCACTTGAACAAGTCGAGCACAGCGCCGCTGTTCGACCGAAAATGACACAGCGCTTCTCGAGAATCGCTGCAGATAATCGCTGATATGCAGTGATTTGTTCCGCCTAGAAACGGTGCTCGCATCGACTTTCTCAATTCAAGGTGGAGCGTTGAGTGAAGGGACGTTCTAGAATACGGGGGTTATTTCGACTTCCATCCCACCCTCCTATTATAAAGAGCCAGCTACAGAACGTCCATAGTGAACTCCTTGCTCCGGTAGCAGGGACTCAAGCACCCGCTGTGGCGCCTTAGCGGGTGAGCACAATGACGCAGCTGCTATTGACCTGGTGTGCAACCGATGGCGGCGCTGCGAACGGCGCCTGTATGACGTCAGAGCGGGGATCCGCGCGCTTTCGTCTGCTACGTAGGCCCAGCGCCGTGTTGAAGCCACCGTTGTGGTAAATCTCAATAAAAAAACAGTTCACTTGGTTATCTTGCGTATGGTGACTACTGACGTTGTTCGAACAACCGTTGCTCTGCTTTCAACGTTCATTTAGAACTACAGCTCTTTGTTTCGTAGAACTGCGGCCGCTTGTCTCCGCGGCGAGTGCTGCGCAATGGTGAAGTACTGCTCTCAGTGTACTCCGTCCGCTCGTGAAAAAAGCGTTAGCTTTCACAACTATCCTCAGGACCCGAAGTTGAAGAAGAAGTGGATAGTCAAGTTCAGAATGGGAAAGCGCCCCACGCCTTTATCGACAGTGTGCAGCAAGCACTTCGCGGACAGAGACTTCTGCTACCCACCGTATACGCGCCACTCTTAGGTAAGCTTGTGACCGCGTTTAAGCGCCTCGCCAATAATTAAACCATTTATTGCACGCAGGCTCTAAGCATAGGCGACGTACACTAGGTGCGGTGCCGTCCCACAACCTGCTGCGAAGGCCCCGAGAAGGAGCCGACGACGCGGCCTCCGAATCGCCTCGCATGCAGAAAAGCGCGCCTCGTGAGCTCAGCTGAGCGGCCCAGGATATCTGAGACTACGGCTGCATTTAGATGGTGTACATACATATTTTACTTATGAAGGCAAGCGCGCGCCTAGCGGACTGCTTATCATAAATTCATAAGCGAAACCCTTTGCCGTTGTTTAGTGTACATTCTCTAAAAGTGTTCACCTGAGGCAGCACAGACACTTTTTTAAAAGCGAAGCTCTTTAAGCTTTTCGTTAGGCTGCGTGGCGTGAAACTCGACCCAGCTTGCCTTTGCCACGTTAATCTCTGTGGACCTGTGAGTGGTATAATCAGCGATTAACTATTTGTTATATTCTAATACCCATGCGACGGCCATGTGCGGTGTTAATATGAACTACGACGTAATATCGTTCTCACTGAACCAACATTACGGGACAAACTGCGATCAAGGGCATCGGCAGGGGGGTGTGCAACACTTATTTGCAGGACGAGAGCTGCGACGGTGATACGATCTCCGTTGACGGCCTCGACCACGCATTCAACAGCGTGGCCTGCATCGTACACCGCCTCGCCCTCGGTGAGGCACCGCGACCTTTCACAAGCTTTATCTACATACTTGTAGATGCTGGAGAACGGCACGCTTACTGAAATATCGAAAGAAACACCAAATTAGTATCGTACGGCGGAAACAAGATAACGAACGAGAACACTCACACATAGTTTCACTTTCTTACCAGCAATGCGGTCGGTGGCATCGACGCACTCGTCAGCCATCCGGGGCATTTCTTGGCCCTGTAGATTGGGCCGCAACTAAAACAAGTTCAAGATTACACTCGAAAACATTCGTTGCAGGCGTCAGTTGACCGTCGCGAGGCTGTTCGTTCGACAAAGTTCCCGCCTGAAGCAGACGATCCGCGTACAGGAGCAGCGGCTGCTGCAGCGCGGTTGAGAGTGGAGTCCCCGCTCTGACGTCGCACGCGAGAGGGCGCCGCTCCAAGATCTCGAGGCCAATAGACACGCGTTTTCACGGAGAGGAGGAGCATAGCCTCCAACCCGTGCATTTTCGCCGCTTTCTCTCTCTCTCTCCCTCGTGTCCAACCGTCCGACCGCTGCCACTGGTGTGTGCGGATTCCCTAGTTTTGCACTGCGTGGTGCGTGAGAGGTCAGCGTGTTTCCATTTTTCGACACGCTGAAGCAATTGTGCTGCCGCAAATCGAAATGTCGGACGAGAACAAGTCGACAAGCTACCACTGCACTGTGTTTGGCTGCGGCAACAGCTACGGAAGCGTAACATACTGGCAGCCAAGGCATGCGAAGTGCCCAATGCTTTTAAATGACTTCGCTTCTCTCAGGTCGCACGCCTTCTTCTCCGACAAATAGTATACGAGGGGTGTATGGGGTGTCTCTCGTATTATATGGGGTGTCTGCACTTATGGCCATTTTTTAAGTCATCACACCAGCTTGTTATTGTGCATGGGTGCTGGTACACTTTATCATCCGCACCAAAGAGAACCAATGTCTAGGCTGACGATTAATACACAAAATGTTTGGCCAAGAGTTGTTCCTCTCATAACATCAACCTCTCTGATTTTTATGCTTCAGCACATGATTTACAATGCCTGCGGCGAGAAAATGTTCCATCTTAATGCGTACAATTGCGAGATTATCGAATTAGCACTTTCCAATCTACATGACAGAAAGGCCCGCATGACATGTGTGCTTTGGCGCAGGTAGGCGTTTCTAACGTTTCGTCGAGAGCACGTTCTTTCTCGACTTGTCAATTTTGTGACGATACCTGGGGTATAGCGTTACGACAACCGCACTTTCTTTTTTTCGCGTGGCAGCCTGGGTGTCGTGAATAATCGGCCCACGTTCGTTAAAGCCAGGTCGTTACCTGGGCACGTGCGATCGTCGTAACGCTTCTCAAATACTCGCCAGAAAACAAATTGACAACCAAAAACGGGCGCCCTTTCGGCGTATCGCTAGAGCCGGCGGCGAAGCAAACTTACGCCATGCCATGCTTCCAGATGTGCAACAGGCTTATTTTCATTTTATCATCGTGTTGTTTCTACGCCGAATTTTGAGCTCATCCGTCGCACATCTTTCATATCCTGTACAACGATCAGAGGCCACGAGCTTTTAACTACGACGGCGACGCGAATCAGCACAGGCATCGGTGATTGTGCTCATGTCGTTCCATGTCTTTTAGGAATTAGAGTTACGTTGAACTTGAATAATCACGGCACGGAATCCCGGGAGTCATCTTAAACACTAATGCGCGTACCTAACGCGCAGCCTGACAATGGCCTACGAGTTCGCTCGTTCCATTTACGTTTCTCCGATTATACTTCGAGAGTTGTCCTAAATGTTAACGCTTTTTTATAGTCAATATTCCAAGAACCCCACAAGGCCAGCTATAACAAAACATACAAAGCAATTACTAATTTACACGTGCTGCTTAAGAAAAGCATTGGCACTGTACTCATCGTCGGCGCTGCTGCGGGAACGTCTCGTGGGCCGCCGCTGCTTGCTGTTTCAGCCATTTTGAAGCTGACAGCTTAGTGATTATTTACCAGCGCCTTTACACTCACGAAGCGTTGCTCTGTTTTGCCCGTGTACCGCGAAGAACAGCAATACCTTGTGAACTGAGCGTATACGCTGCATACACGGCCGCTCAATCCCACACACCGGAAGGGCGGCGAAACGTCGCAGACGCTACACGGCGCTGCGGCGGTGGAGTGCTTTAAAAATGGCAGCCTCCTTGTGAAATTGGTGTATAGCCAGCCACGGCGGCTGCATTCCAATGGGGGCGAAACGAAAGAACGTCCGTTTACTTACGTATAGGTAAAGGCTTAAGGTGCTCAAAAACTACAGCATGGGGGGTAATGATATTGCAGTTCTGCTCCGTCGTCGTATATGATTCAATTCAATTTGTCCATGAAATGAATGCAGAATCTGCAGAAGACATGGTAAGCATTGATTCAGTGATGTAAAGGACAGTGTGCTTGCTGTAACGGTATTTGGTAATATAAAGGGTGTTTGAGCTACCTTGCGCGAAGTATGTTTTTCAATTTCGCGTACTTGAAAGAAAAATTGAAAAAAAAGAAGCCGGCCAGTTATTGTAGCATAGATGAAATACTCCAACGTCGCTGAACAAGAGATACAAGTTTTCTATCCCATATTTTTGCTGAAGTTACTATTTTAAAGGTTAATTAGACATTCTTTGTTAATCACCCAGCTCGGCGGATTCGCAGTGATTTTAGCATAGATCAATTATTCCCATGTCTCTTAAAAAGCGCCACAACTTTTGTATTGAAGAGTTTTCGCTAGGGTTACTTATTAAAAAGTTAGATAAGAAATCATTGCTAATTGATCAACTTGCTGATTAGGAAAAATATGACGTATTACATACGGCTTAGAACAACACTGTGCGACACACGTGGTCCATATCTAGGTTTTTTTTTAATACATGGTGCAAGATAGCTGAAACACACTGTATGCAGAAAACATAATGGGATTGTGAATATATATAATAATATCTCAAGTTTTATGTCCCAAAAACAAGATATGAGGGACGCCGTAGTGGAGGGCTCCGAAAGTTTCCAGCATCGGGTGTTCTTGAACGTGCACTGACATCGCACAGTACACGGGTCTCTCCCATTTTCTCTACTATTTTGCCTTCAGCGAAATGTAACCGTCGAACGAACCCGCGACCTGCGGGCCAGCATCCAAGCACCATGAGCACTGATCCACCGTGGCGGACGATACTGTGAACGGTACATCGAGTTTGACTCCACGGGTCGTTACAGCATGACTGAGCTTCCTGTAGCGCCAGAGGAAATACATGTCCTGTCGATGCTGTTCCCTCAGCTTCTTTCTTTCGTTATGCGTTGCATCCAAAGGCCCTTATTCATTCACCTAAAGCGACTCGCACGCGAAAGCTGCCTTCTTTTAACAGGAAAGTGTTTTATGCCGGGTGCACCGCGGCTCCACTGATGTATTTCCGTCACGGAGATGACGTTGTAAAATATACGCAAACAGATGGCAAAGAAAAAACTAGAAGAAAAAGTTCCATAACCAGGAGTCGAACTTACGACCCCTCGCTCCGCAGCGCGAACCGACTGGGCGACAGACGGCACGTTCTTCAGCATACCAACGCCGAGCTATTTTTATACACAATTTACCGTTGGCGGTACTCAGAGATCGGTGGCACTTCAGCGTGTTTTCGTTATCACTAGTAAGATGGCTCGAAGGGCGCGCTTTAAAGGTCGTCACCCCGCGCATTGCGATAACCGCGCGCCTCTACAGGGCATATTCGCTCGTGCGCGCTCGCTTATCTCGTGATGCGGGTGGTTTCTACGTCTTGTGCTCTCACCACAAGCTTGTGCTGAAGTTACAGAGAGCACGAAGGTCACTTCTTTCACTCAAGCTGCCGCTTTTGCGAAAGAAGCGCGCTGCGCACACAAAAATAAGTTACAAGTGTGACAGTTAGTTCGCGCTCATTCTGATTTCGACGTGAACCCGAGCCTCCCGAAGCACAAGCAAAGCGAGACCAAACAGCGCTAAATACGGGACGGAGCAGACCGACAGACACATGGTTACGTCAACACGTGATGACGCACTGACTCTTCCCCGAATGCGGCGACGCATTCTCTTAGTGTAACGCAATGAATTCCGCCAGCAGGAAATTTGACATTAATAAGCCTTTCAAAGCGAGAGCAAACAGCGCTAAACACGGGACGTAGGAGAACCACAGACACATGGTTACGTCAACACGTGATGATGCACTGATTCTTCCCCGAATGCGGCGACGTATTCTGTTAGTGTAACGCAATGAATTTCGCCGGCAGGAAATTTGACATTAATAAGCCTTTCAAAACGAGAGCAAACAGCGCTAAACACGGGACGGAGGAGAACGACAGACACATGGTTACGTCAAAACGTGATGATGCACTGATTCTTTCCCGAATGAGGCGACGCATTCTCTTAGTGTAACGCAATGAATCCCGCCAGCAGGAAATATTACATTAATAAGCCTTTCAAAGCGAGAGCAAACAGCGCTAAACACGGGACGGAGGAGAACGACAGACACATGGTTACGTCAACACGCGATGATGCACTGATTCTTCCCCGAATGCGGCGACGCGTTCACTTAGTGTAACGCAATGAATTGCGCCAGCAGGAAATTTGACATTAATAAGCCTTTCAAAACGAGAGCAAACAGCGCTAAACACGAGACGGAGGAGACGACAGACACATGGTTACGTCAAAACGTGGTGATGCACTGATTCTTTCCCGAACGCGGCGACGCATTCTCTTAGTGTAACGCAATGAATTCCGCCAGCAGGAAATTTGACATTAATAAGCCTTTCAAAGCGAGAGCAAACAGCTATAAACACGGGACGGAGGAGACCGACAGCCACATGGTTACGTCAACACGTGATGATGCACTGAATCTTCCCCGAATGCGGCGACGCATTCTCTTAGTGTAACACAATGAATTGCGCCAGCAGGAAATTTGACATTAATAAGCCTTTCAAAGCGAGAGCAAACAGCGCTAAACACGGGACGGAGGAGAACGACAGACACATGGTTACGTCAACACGTGATGTTGCACTGATTCTTCCCCGAATGCGGCGACGCGTTCTCTTAGTGTACGCAATGAATTGCGCCAGCAGGAAATTTGACATTAATAAGCCTTTCAAAGCGAGAGCAAACAGCGCTAAACACGGGACGGAGGAGAACGACAGACACATGGTTACGTCAACACGTGATGTTGCACTGATTCTTCCCCGAATGCGGCGACGCGTTCTCTTAGTGTACGCAATGAATTGCGCCAGCAGGAAATTTGACATTAATAAGCCTTTCAAAGCGAGAGCAAACAGCGCTAAACACGGGACGGAGGAGAACGACAGACACATGGTTACGTCAACACGTGATGATTCACTGATTCTTCCACGAATGCGGCGACGCATTCTCTTAGTGTAACGCAATGAATTCCGCCAGCAGGAAATTTGACGTTAATAAGCCTTTCAAAGCGAGAGCAAACAGCGCTAAACACGGGACGGAGGAGACCGACAGACACATGGTTACGTCAACACGTGATGATGCACTGATTCTTCCCCGAATGCGGCAACGCATTCTCTTAGTGTAACGCAATGAATTCCGCCAGCAGGAAATTTGACATTAATAAGCCTTTCAAAGCGAGAGCAAACAGCGCTAAACACGGGACGGAGGAGAACGACAGACACATGGTTACGTCAACACGTGATGATGCACTGATTCTTCCCCGAATGCGGCGACGCATTCTCTTAGTGTAACGCAATGAATTCCGCCAGCAGGAAATTTGACATTAATATGCCTTTCAAAGCGATGGCAACAGCGCTAAACACGGGACGGAGGAGAACGACAGAGACATGGTTACGTCAA